>NW_022280057.1:1457229-1487745 GCF_004355925.1 Anarrhichthys ocellatus
TTCCTGGAGACTACTGGATCGCCCCAAGAGAGTACACAGTACACACAATCATACTCCCAGTCTGCTGCAGTCAAACACTTGCAAGCATGCACAGTTGAGAAATTCATTTTTTTCCCTTCATTGCTCGCTCGCTCTTTCTCCCGTTACCTCGCACAGACTCACAAACATACACTGAATGTTAACACCTTTGTCTGACTTTGTCTTCCTCCTTCATTGTTTCACAAGCTGTTTTCTGAGGCGGACTGCTGGATTTAGCAGTTTAGCAAAGGACCAGGGAATTGAGAAATACTTTAGAGGGATACCTTCCTGTGAGTTGCAGTAATGTTTAATTAAAACAGTTAACAATATAAAGGGCATATTTAATAAAAAAAGTTACATTTTTTGCAGCCCAACGTCAATATGACAACGGCTCTCTGTCTTTTTCCCAAAAACTTTTGACTCTTGCTAAGAACACTTAAATTGCTTTTGATTAGCAATCCGCACCATGAACTCGGTGGATGCCGGATTTCTTTAACATCAACTGTCAATGTTTCCTCATGATAAAACCGTACCCTAAGGCTGTGAATCGTGTCAGTTAGAAAGTTCTTTGAAAAGCGTGCCACTGTAGTCAACCAACTCTGATTCATTTACAATGACCGGCCAAAGTTTTATCCATCGCATCAATAGGATAAATAATGCTGTGAGGAACATATTTTTAAATGCAGAGTATAGCTTTCACAAAGTAATCTATTTTTTTTTCCGTCATCAGAAGAACTGGGTATTCCCCAGACACATTTGATTGATTTGATTAGAAAGTAACTACAGCCGGAATTAAGTAGGTAAACATTTTTGGCCCAATCTGCAATTTGACCTTATCTATTGACATATATGAGGTTTTTAAGTTAACGATGAAATGTTTCACACAAATGCTCAGACTCCAATATTGCTCTGTGTCAACTATGCTTTGACGTTTTGACCGACAACTTTTTCTCACCGACCTGTGTTCTATACCTGGAATTCTATAAATGAGGGTGACTGAAAAGGCAGAAGTGTACTGTAAATCAGTTGTAGAAGAGGGGAGCTACATCATCAAGCCGTTCTGACCTTTCCACTTAGTTACAGCTATAATTACTTTTTAATTAACTGCTCTTTCCATCCATTTACCAAGTGAATACACAGCACTTTAAACAACTGTAAAATGAAGTGTTATCTTTGAACTTAACTTCACAACGAGATCATAGAGGCATATTACACGGATTTACAGAAGAAATGTTCAATTAGACCCAAGGGTCACAGATGTGCTTAAGCTCCCCAGCTATTTTCTTTATTTGTTGAAGGCTTCTTTGCTTATGTCTTTAAGGAGATGCAATGATGCAGGGTTGGCAGTTTCCCTGGTGATCTCACCAATTTTGTGATCACATACATCCCCACTGATGAAGTACCTTCTCAATGCAGAGCTATTTAGTTCCCTTGGGAAATAAGCTGTGTTCAAGCTTTTTCTCTGCCAGATCTGTCACCAGTGTGCTCACTTTCATTGTGATTTCTCCTTATTGTATACAAATCAATTCAAGTGAGGTAGAGAGAATGAGTAGCTTATGTGTCTATGTGTTAGTGTGTGTGTGTGTGTGTGTGTGTGTGTGTGTGTGTGTGTGTGTGTGTGTACACGTGTTTTTGTGCAAGAAAGTGAGGTTGGTGGGTATGTTTGTGTGGAGGGGAGAGGGGGGTTATTTGACAGACAACTTGCCCATACACATGAATATTTTTAAGCAGTAATGAAACATTATGTGTTGGACCTGAAGGTTGCCTTGAAGCACCGGATTATGCGTCAATCTGTGGAACTCTTTTGCCACTTTGCCACATATGTTACACCCAAAACCCTATTTGTTTTAATTCCCCTCACATTTTCAGAACTATTTCTTTCTTTTCTGGCTTTAGTGATTCCACTCGTAAGCCAACAAGTATTGATTGAGGCTGTTATATTAGTCATGACAAAGCTGTTTAATGGGAGATTCCTTTATCCATATGAAAGTCAGAAGGGAGGCAGGAAAGAGGTTAATCCTATTTGCTAAAGAGGGTAGTTGATGTTCCATTCATTAAAACTAGTTGTAGCCGTAATTACACTCAACGTGACGGTGATGGCAAGGTTGTGTAACTTTATAGGATTTCTGCTCCCTCCCATTATTAAAAGTTATTTTAGAAGCCCACTTTCTAAAGTAACTTGAAAATAACCGAGATAGAGAGGAGCATAATGCATGTCAGACAGCCATACAAGTCACGATTGCAAATCTTTATTTTCCTTACTATGGAACCATTTTCTTCAAGTGCAATTTGCCTGTCAAGTGAGCCACAACTTATCAGTGTTTGCTCTTTACTTAATACATACGTTTTTAAAGGGCGGATCACACAAGTGATGGGCATGCTCTTTCCTGGCCTGCAGAGAACATGCGTGTTTAGTTTGAAAATGAATATCTATGGTAGCAGGTGGCCATGCTGGGCTGCTCTTATTATAATATTTCCAGGAGAGCTGGCTAAAGTTAGTGCACTAAATGATAAAGTATGACTACTTTGTTTATTCATTTCTATTTTTTATTTATTTTTTTTTTTCCATTTAATTTTCAGATGAGTTCTGTCAAACTCCTACGACCGCGTCTCAACGGCATTCTGTTCAAACTGACATTTGAGGAGCAGGTGAATAACATTCGGCCAGACATCATGAATGTGACATTTGCCTGCGAGGAGGTGAAGAAGAGTGAAAGCTTATGCAAACTCCTGGAGCTGGTGTTGCTGGTTGGCAATTACATGAATGCCGGCTCAAGGAATGCCCAGACGTTTGGTTTCAACATGAGCTTTCTCTGCAAGGTAACACGCCACCCCGCCGCACAACCCAGATGAACACCGTGTTGTGAAAATGTCTGAAACACGAACTGACATTAACATACAAGTAAAAAAAAAAAAAAGGCGTAAATACATGCATTTATTTATACATTTGTTCATATCCGTTAGCGGCATCGCACAAATTAGGTTCAATCCAAGCCACAGGAGATCACAGAGAAGCCTCGGAGAAGTGTTGTAACACTCAGTTCAGGGTTGCAGGTGCATGAAGTAACATGAAAAGCAAATTTCATTTTTTTCTCATTATTGTTGAGTGCATATTTTTTTTGCAGGAAACATACGTCTGCATCTTCATACATGAATAATCTTCATAACTCCAACTAAATATACAAATCCACATAACCTTAATACATTTAGTGAAAACGTTCTCCACTATTTTTCAGATGTAATTGTGTCATGCTTTGAAAGTATACATAGATATGTAGGCATATAACTCTCAGTCAGACCTGTCGATAATAAAGACATGCTAACAAGAGTTGTCAGCTGCATGAGGAAAGGTGGTTTAACGAATGTAAACAGAATCTCATGATATTAATTTAGCCTCAAAGTACTTAACAGAGACTTGATCTTCTAAAATCTGCAGTACCTATCAAATGCAAAAACCATGATGAGGCGTGGAGCAGAGTGGAACTTGAGCCGGAAAAAGGCAGCAGCTGTGTCCACTGACAAAGCAAGCAAAGTGTTAGAGAGAGGACTGGCAGCCATGCAAACACAGCTATACTACGCACAGCCAAGCTCTTGTAGCAGACTTGTTCTGCTACTCTCTCTCTTTCTCTCTCAAACTTACATTCGGCAGGGAGTAGCGTGTCGCCATTCACATATTTTCATGTGAATTTGTTTAGCATTAGGAAATCTGAATGGAAACAGGAAAAATTAGATTAAACTTTCTCAATTGCGAAAAATAAGTTTTTACTCATGCTTGAGGTGGTTTTTGCCTATGTGGAAAAAGAGCTGACGAGCTAAATGGATTATGGAAATGCCTGAGCAGAATAAATTCAGACGTAGCAAACATTTAACTCATCTGTTTCTGCTGTGAGCTTCTTTTTAGGATATCTCCATAACATATGAATGCTTGTCTTTGTCTGCAGACAATATGAAATGTGGCCAATAGTAGCCGACATGAGAGAAAAATTAACCCAATTGAAACAAATTATTGAGACCTCTCTCGATCTTTCTCTCGTAGATATGAGGGACAAGGCGACTTGTTTTGTTTCCGGTTACTCTGTTTACTGGTGGTTTACAGCCTTTACCGCCAATTTATGAACACATTACACTGTAGCTAACATTTAAAAAGTTCCCTGACAATTGAATAGGAACATGACGAGTGAGGCTTTTCTTCACTGTGTTCTGAGAAAGACAAAGCTATGGTCATTTATGTCACTGTCAGGATCAGCATTGACCATATTGATCAGAGGATGATTTTCTGCAATATCGCGTAAGTGCATGTGTATAGTCTACATACATATTTGGACATATTTTCTGAGCAACCATATTTTTAAGACAACAGTGTATTTATCTTTTATTTTACATTGATTCGTTTTTTTAATTTTCCTAAATATTTGAAGATGACTTAAATAATTTTTCCCCCTAGCTCTCCACCAAACACTGAGACATAGCCTCATGCACTCAACGCTTAAAAAAAAGATGAGAATAATCACACCAAGTTCACCTACATGTTCAAAATTCTGTCATAGCAACTGCTCATAGACTACAGCTTGACACACCAGATGTAAACTCTAGGTATTTCAGCCCACCTTCTCCTCCCCAACCTCCATCAGCTGTTGCTGCATCTTGTGCTTAGTGCCGCCCAAAATGATTGTGATTGGTAAAAAGAAAAACAAACAAGCCAGAGTGATGATGCTGCCTTGAGCTAGACAATTCATTAATGCTGACACAGCGCTGTGGAGATATGTCGGGCTATGCAAGACTGCTTTCAGAAAAAAAAACAGGAATAGCTACAAAATCAACAGCATGTCAACAAATTAGGATTTTATTGTGAGCCAAAACATGACTTTGTTGTCCTGTCCCTTTCAAGTAGTTTTGGCAGTATGGTGCTTTGTAGCATAGGCAACAGTATTCGATGTCTTATCTAATTGATGATGAAGCTGATGCCTTCAAAGTGCTTCGAGAACTCGTGCTGGTGCTGAAGAAAGGGCAAGCTGCCCCCAACACTGCCTTAGATTGGCAATCAAGCTGTGGGGATACACAAATTGCAAAATCTATCTTTAAAGCAGCCTGTGTAAGATTTTGTGACACTTTTGGAGGCGTTATTCTCAAACTCCCTGCTGTTCAGAAGCAGTGCTACAATGGGTATAAGCATAAAAAACATCATGTGAAATAGATCAGTCATGTTACGTTAAAAAACACTCAACATGGGATTTTTTTTAATATGGAAGATCTAATTGTGAATGCCAAAAGCCACACTTAACACACATTATGAAGCCAGCCATCTTGCAGGTGTGAAAAGGGCTTCGGTACAGTGAATCCAGTGTGCCTTTCGTATTCCTGAAAGCTGACTGAATCAGTGTGGAGTGTCAGTGTAGAGCCTGGTAATGCCTCGGGAGGCTGATTGGGCCATTATAGATGGACAAAAAAAAAAGTCTGCTTTCTCACTTTAGTCAATCAAGTAAATGGCCCCCCGGGTGGCAGGTCTAGGGTACCTAATGGGCTCATCAGTGAGGAGGAGGTTGATGATGGGAATGAGCAACAAGGGGAAGAGCATAGGCTGACCCATCTTTGCGTTCCAACTTCAGCCCTCCACTACAGCCAAAATCTGTACCTGTTAGGCACTTGACTTGGAGTCATCTACTCAAATTTAGTTTGACTATGTCATCTGCTCTCAAAATGTCCACAGCACATGTGGGGATTTACAGTATATCACTATATGTCCCTTCTATTCACACAGCTCATTCTCAGCAGTGGCCTTGTGGTTTTTCCTGTTTACAGTATATACTATGTTCATTTTCTTCTTCTAATACAGCATAATATAAAACTATGAGCAAGTATACAATGTGTTTGCCCTTACCTGCTGCTCCATCTGCAGAAGTTAAATTGAGCAATCAAGGGCCGACGATTCTTCTGTTAGTATGAGTGCTCTATATTCCCACCGCCACTTCTTCTGTTAGTAGTTAATTATTGTGTTATTTATTTATATTCGATCTGGATATTCAAGTGGAAGTGAGTCTGCTTGTAATACCTTGCCGATCTAAATGATGAATATATTGGAATGCGTTGTGCTAACTAGTTAGGGATTTGAAATAACGCTACCTCAAGGCAATTTATGTTATGGAAGTTTGAATGATATCACTGTTCAGAATTTGCTTTTGGCAAAACACTAATGAAGAGGCATTTCCCATCTATTTCAAATGAGCAGACTTGTTTGAAGGAGTATGCATTTATTTACACTGCATCCAGCTCAGCCATTAAAACATAATGGGATAAGACACACAAGCTATTCAAGTAGAGCCTTCCAAAGCTTAGGAGCTCTGACAGTAAAAGCCTTTTTTTTCACGTTTGGCTTTTAGCACAAACTTGAAATGGCCAGGACAAGGGATGGACTAGGATTAATATCAGCCCTAGACTCTGACATGGACCAGCTCACTACCACCTGTGCACAGATACTCCACAGCCCCCGGCATAGTTCTCACGATACCGTGAAGGTGGATTGACTGAAATTCCTGATGTAAAATGGTGTGAAAATAGCATCAGCACCTTGGGTTTTATGTAGGATTCCCCCTGCCCTGACAAAGATACCCTTAGCTGAGTGTGTTATCTCAGTAAAGTACGTTTGAAGTCTCTTTGCTCCTGCCATATAAACTGGTCCTAAACAAATTTAAATTTAAAATACATGAAATTAAATTGTGATTACCCAACGTGAGCAAAAGATTGATCCTCATCTAATGAAAGTATGTGTGTTTTTGTGTTGGTGTGTGACCGTATGCCTCCGACTGCCTGTAATTGTTCCAATTCACGATTGCCTATATGTGTGTGTAAGTGTGCGTACACACGTGTTTGCACGTTCTCATATGTGGGCATGTCCAAATGCAGGCAGTTTACAGTGAGGATATTATCAATTGGAGTACACAGAGGTGGCTTGTGATAATTAGTTTACCCAGCATGCCATTCGAACAGCATGGCAATCACGGTGGGGAATGAATATGAAGCAAGTTTGATGTGGAGACTCCGGCTTCTGTGTATGAACACATGCATGCACACACACAGATACTTGGCAAACACAGTACAGTACTTTCATTCAGACTTCCGTGCCACACTGTTTTATTCTCATGGGTGCACCATCATTTTATGTGTGTATGCACTGTACGGTATATGAGCGTTTGCGTTTCTCGAGCCATCTGTCTTTGGAATGCGAAAGTATGTTGTGTTTCATAATGCATTTTTATTTGATGAAGTCTTCATCTACTGTGTCTCTATCCAGTTCCTCTTTTGATACTGGAGATTGACTCATTATCTTGATGGCCATGTACCCACAAGAGCATAAACAGACTTTGTACTTCACATCCTTATGATTAAGGTGCATACATAATGGCTGTGGTTGCAAAAAGTACATTAAACGCATAAATGAGTGTAAAAAAAATTATTTTCTTTAAATAAAATATTTTCTTGTGGTTTTTTTTTGTTTTTTTTTAGCTACGAGACACTAAATCCATCAGTCAGAATACAACACTTCTTCATTTCCTCGCCGAGAAGTGTGAAGAGAGTCACCAAGAGATTTTGAGGTTTCCAGATGAACTGGAGCATGTGGAGAGTGCCAGCAAAGGTATGTCTCCATGTCTTTATGTATCGAGGTCGGTGCATATCAAAATACTCACACATACATTATATAAGCACCGACATCATCTGGTAATGAATGTAGCCTGTACTTAAGGACTTTACTGTGATATATCAGTAAATGCATTGCTCTAGTCTATATTCATTCATTTATCTTATCAACATATTTTCACCCTTTACTTATCTATTTCCTCCCTTCACGGCAGCTAGCACTCTCTCTCTTTGTGACAGGAATAGAGTTGTTTGTGTGACCACACTGTCATTCAGCCTGTCAATAAAACTAATTCCACTTTAAATCTATTCCCAGGAATTTGGTGGATTCCCTGAAGGCTTATTTACTTTGTTAGCCTCGTAATTGGTTATTTAATCTAATTCAACTAATTATGCACTTGACTAAGGCTGCCAGCCATTGTGTAAGTGGAATGAATAGTCTCATGCGCCATATATATTTAGATGTCTATATTCGCAAATTTTGAATTATATCAATTTGTCATTTCATGGAAATGATTTATTCAAGAAGATGCCAGTTAACTGACTGAGGACTCAGGAACTATTCGAGGAGCAGGGCCTGAGCACACCAAACCTCTCTTGTTTCATTGAACATCACATACAATTAAACATGGTTTCAGTAGGAAACTGTAACAGTGAAGGAGACCTCCTGTTTACATTGTGAGACACAAAAAGTGCAAACATGCTAACATGTCAATTAGAGGAAGGGTTGCTATGTTTGAATAGGCCAGATATGTCTTTGTTTAATATATCTGCACCCTTTTCAAATATCTTTCTCTTATTTTGTACCATTAAGACATTTTGTTTGTATAACTTATGTGTTGTTTTAGTTGCTATATTGTACGGTGTCCTTTGCATGTTGAAGCTAGTTAAATGAGAAAACCTTAAATCTCTGCTGACGAGCCTCTAAAAATCTATTTCATCAGATTTACTTTGAGGCAGAAAGGAACACAGTGACCAGAAGCCAGGTGCGGGCCGACTCCATGTCTTTGAAAAGCTTTTTACTGCCTGTAGAAACAGTAGAGCATCATTTAATTATTCACCACTATCTTCAGATCCTCTGCAAGCTTTTGGTTTCGTGTCAGGTAAACTGGCTAAGGAAAACTAAACAAAGCTTCCTTTCCTTCTGAAAGTTATGGTAGGCAATTTATTTACATTCTCTTTACATCGTGAAAGCAATGAATGAATGAAATGCTCATAAAGAAAAGAAAATAATCTGCTCCATGTGTCTGACGCAGGCCTGTAATAAGCCCGTCCAGGCATTTCGTTCAGCCCGTATGAAATGATTTGATGGTCTACCTGCTTGTCCGTCTCTACCCGAAGTCTTCCACAAGGCGAGGGGGGACAAACATTTCCCGATACCAATATACGAGCTTGACAGCGGTGAGAACTAACAATAGCGATGATTGTTGTTTAAGTTCACTACGATAATGTTAGGTGTTTTCTTACGTGTGAATAAAACATAAGGTAGTTGTATATGGTTAGCCATGACAAACAATGTGCTGCGCTCCTCATCCCCGCGCTCTCAGCAGTAGTCAGGCAGTTTGCTCTCATGTGTTCTCGGGGAGTGGCTGTGGAGGGAGGCCTGGAGGGCTGGGATTTTTTATTTATTTGGATACTTTAAATTCTAGCTCGCACTTGCTGGTTTGCCTAAAGTTGCCTATCACTGCTTTGACAATTTACACCAAAAGACTGCTTGTATGATAGCCTCCTCTCCTCTTTTTTGAAGTTCTAACATTAGTCTCATACCTCAACCCCCTTTTACTTTGTTTTTTACTCTCTAATGGAACAGTTTTCCTCTAACATACTGCATAGTGACTTGAATGACTGGAATGTCTTTAATGCCGTAACATTATTTAGTTATATAGCTACAGTTTGAAAAATCCTCATTGATTATTTGGAAACCTGGAAGCTGTTAGCATGGCAACAAACCCTCTTACTGAGCTTCATATTATAGCGATTATACACTACAATCAATGTCTGCACTTGCAGCAGATGAGTAAGTACATTATGTAACAACATAATACTTTTACATCAAAAACAAATATATCACATATAAGACATAAAGTTGACAGTAAAACCTTTGTCTTCTCATTGGTGAAGGACTAAATAAATATTATCATAGTGTTTTGCATACTTGAGTAATACATCTTTTGAGAACAAACCCGTGAATAGCATGTTACCTGAGAGTTATTTCTTATTGTTGGATGTCAAGAGAGGGATTAGAATGGAATCAAATGGCCACATATAATGGTTGGAGCGTGTACAATTATTGTGTTCATTGATAAGTGCAATCAGGCCTTTGTGATTTACCAAGGAAATCATAATTTGCCTTTCCTTGATTGGCTGCTTCAGACATTCACTCATATAGTGCACAGTTTCTCTAAGAAATTGGATTGCCACGTCAATCACTTTCGTCTGGATTTCACCGACATTCAAAACGGTGTACATTTTTTTCCTACAGTAATTCTAAAATGTGAAAATGTATTATACGGTAGACCTGTTCGTATTTCAATGAATGATTTGTGTTAATTGCATAATTGATCATTCCATTTTTTTGCATTGTGGATACATGTCTTTATTGAGCAGAAAATAACTGTTTATGTTGTAAAATAAATATACTCGGATATTCATTCAACTTTTAGCAGCTTAAAATGTTCTCACAACCAAACGAAATGAAGACCTAAATTGAAAACGTGTAAGTTTGTCTAAAAACACGTATGTTTTTGTTTTTATACCTTAGCACCACGAACTGCAATTTGACTGGTTAGCAGAGGCACACAACAGCAAAGCCCAAATTCTAGTTTTACTCTCAAACTGTTAGCATAAAGACAGAATTTTATGAAATCGACCACATTAATTGTAGGCGCTAATTAAATTAAATGATTATCTGATCTCTGTTATATTACTATGTGGGCATAAATGCTTTACAATTAGGTTTTTCTGTATCACAGGAGCCTCTCAGCACCCATATCGCCCCATTACCATACTAAACCATCCTTCCAGACTCAGTACAGTCACGAAATCACCAAATGAGAATAACTACTTGTTTATTTGATGTGAACTGTATTTCACAAAGATAATTTGCATGCAATCTACCCATTCTTGTCCACGGCACTAGTGGAGGCGTTTTTTAGGTTTTCTGTTAAAAAATAGAGCAAAAGATTGGAGGGAACAAATTAAGTAATTATCCTGGAACTATTGTACTATAATACTCCTTTATAATCATTAGCTGTGGACAAAGTGCCCGTCAAAGTAATGTAATGTAGCGAGGTCTTGTTCGATATATTGTAGAGCAGCACTTTGCTTTCACTTCCTCTGATCTGGTCCTCTTGCTTGTGTCAATGCCTTCCCATCTTAATTACCTTCATCAAGGAAGGTTGTTAGCAGCATATTTAAAAAAAAATTATGAAATACTTAAACGGTCTTCATGAAATGTGTTGAAAAGTTTGGCCATGGGCGAAGGAACACTGATTCATTTTCTATGCGTTTTGCACCACCATCGTTGCCACTGAAAAAGCACTTAGCTTGCTGTGACGACTCCTGTAGGCCGACTGCAGATTGGTTGATTATACGACTGCATCACTATATAATTGTCTTTTTGTATATTTGTATGCAAATCAGGACCCACAAGCAATTTAATTTAATATTTTGATAAACGTGCAGCCTCTGTCAATGTGTTTGATCTCTAAACACTTTCTCGTTTAATGTCAACACACAACAAATACAAACAGTAGCAGCAGCAGCAAAACGTGCTCCTTTTAAATCCATGTAGAGTTGTTTCAATGTTCTTTACCTTGCAGACAAACACATTGTGTGTCTTGAGAATGGCAGTGCTTCTAAATGCATTGGTTGTGGAACCCGTATAACAGACAAGGACATGTCAGTATTTTTAACCAGCATCTCCAGAAGCACATTTCTCTCTACCTGCTAAAGAGACACCACCGTCATTCAGGCACTCGACATATTTTTTAAATCGATAGAGCTTGTGGAGAGAAGAGATTATTATATAACATGAAGCTTACTGAATTATATGCGTTGCACAGTACAATATTTAACCTTGATACTGAGTACTGTATCGAGTTTAATCTTGACACCACTGCAACCATTTTTTTTCCCATAAATGGAAAAGTCCAGATAAAATGTATCAACACTGACAGCACCATATGTTTAATAGAGGTAGTCAAGTAGTAATACAATATAATACAGAGCTGAATGGATTAGGTCATTTGTAAGAAGTTGTGAAAGCCTATGGCGGCGGAAAGTTTGAAGCAGTATATCTCCAATTGTTTGTACTAATCTGAAGGTTGATATTGAACATCGAGTCCCTTGGATAGGAGCAAAGGCTTAACGTATTCTACTCTAGCCCATGCACATGCAAACATTTAATGCAGGATGAATTTGGCAATCTTTATTCATATATTGTCCTTTTTTTGAAAACATCGAGGTTGTCGCCTAAAAGATCCTTCGCCACATTCAATCTATTGACTTCCTTTATGATACGGATTCTGCTTTTATCATTGGCTTTGTGTCCGGACTACTAGCACATTTCACTGTGAGCTCCATCTCTGTCTGTACAGATGATTGGTAACCTCTTCTGCCACCATGTCATTGTTCATCTCTACTGATAAATCGCTCTGAGGGATGATGGATTTGAAGGAGGTCTGGATAGCTTAAAGGGGTGAAGACCTCCTCATTGGAAATTAAATTAATTTAAATGTATTCTTCCTATTCTGCCCCCCAGAATGACAGCACGCTGTCACCACTGCCAGCTTTAGTTTGTGAAGATATACAGTAAATCCTTCATTTGCCTTCAGTAATTATTGTAGCGTGGCACAGAAAGGTTCAGTTGCACTACAATGTACTCCATATAGGACTAAGTGGATTTTCACAATACTGGTAGATGTTACCATTCTTTGATTACCATTGTGCCATGAAAACGCGAGCCATTATATTACTTATTCATTTACATTATTCTTTTTTTTTAAATGATCCTCAGATAGGCTCAGGTTAAACATTGATGCTGACACTCTTGTACCAAACGTGTGAGATGTCAGATTGACAATCCAAGGCAGATTCACTGCAAATCTCTCAACATACATACAAATGAAAGCTGTTGACTGTGTTTGACTGACATTTACTTCCATATTAGTGGTAAAATAAGAAAGAAAACGGAGCATTTTGTGAGCATTTACTAATCATAGCTCACTTGATTCTCAGCCATAGGTGCTCTATCAATAGCTCTTGTGAGCTAGTGTTTAGTAATACCATGAGTGCCACTAAAAAAGACTCCATTCCATCCATTCAACATATATACACTAGGTATTGTATATATGAAGGGTTCAACAAATATCTGTTTTTAATTATTTTCATTTTTCTATATTCCTTATAATGTATACTATATTATTTTTTGTTTGCCCTCCAGGGAATATCAGTGAAACTGGTTTTTGCAAATGAACTCTTAATGTACTGTTTATGCAATTATTCGTAAACTATTGGATATTGAGACTATAACCATTTGAAATGTAGCCATAGATTACACTATTTTCATACCTCTGACCTCATCTTGATGGCAGCAGCAAAGCCTTAAGAGAAGTGTCAGCGGCCAATTTGCCTCGTTAAATCCCCCCCAGAGATGAATATGTGGGGCCTGGCAATGGGAACTAAGTCTGTGTGGTGATTCCACTCAATCAGTGGTGCACTGACAATCTGTCTTGACAATCCTGGAAAAGAGGAAATATGACACAAATGTTCTCATAAATCTATTTAGTATAGGGCTTAGCCAAGGGCAAAATACTTTGGAGCCTGTGAGAGAGAAATGGAGAATGAGGGGAGGAAAAAAATAAAGATGAACTCTGAGGATATTAATACCGCTGTGAATATATCTATTATCCACATTCATTTCAAGGCTCTGCAGCATAATAAAGCAGTGCCCATTTCCCATTTAAACTCATAGCAGTGCTTGGCTTTGTATTACGTAGACAAAATGCCTTTCTGGATGGGGTGGAACACAGTAGGGATCGTTTGTCTTTTGGTTTCAATGGAGTTGCAGGGAATCATGCGGTTGAGGAGATATTCCCTCATGACAGTCCGGGGAGGGTATCCTACTAATGTCAGCTGCAGAGGCTCGAGGGAGAAGGGATGTAATTCAAGCCAAACACTTAAGTACGACTGCAACATGAACAAATGCTCTTTGTTCACCTTTTTAACTTAAGATATATGTGTCTGAGAAACCACTCACCTATGAGTTTAACGCTTTGTACTGAGGCAGTCGCTCCGGCTTTTATTTCACTGCAGACGTGTTGACCGTTGGAAATGAATTGCAGAGGAAATGATGAGAAAAAAAACAAAACATGTATTCATATGTTGGGAACATTTTGAAAGCTAGCAGCTGGGTTGTGCGACCAGAAAGCCAGCGGCTAGCTCAAAAGCACTGTTTTAAGATATGATAATACAGCATGCTATGTGTAGGAACGTCTGGAGGGCATTTCTTAAAAATTTGGCAAAAACAGCAACTCGGACTCAAAGATGAACTGATTCGATTTTGGAGGCCAAAGGTCAGGGTCAAGGTGTGACCTCACAAACACATTTTTGGCCACAACTCAATAATGTATGCTTATTATGACAATTGATGATGTAGTCATTTCATTTTGGACAGACATGGAGGTAAACTGCAACATATGAGACGGTAAATGTAGTGTCATATGTATCCTTGCAGTCGATCATATTGTGTGACATTTATTTATTCCATTGTAGCATTTGTTGTTGTTTATTTAATGTTTCAAGATTCTGTCATTGTAATGGTTTCAACATGTTAAGGCGCATCACATACACACAGTGCATGAAAATTGAGGGTCTTGCTCAATTTTAATTTATTAGACTGCAGAGGAACAAAGAGTTGGATTTGTTACATAATATAATGTCAGAAACAGAACATGATTAATTATATTTATAATAGTTAGTGTGTTGGGATACAAGCCGTGTTTAAACCACTCTTCAAACAATTACCAATCCCAAAATGTTTAAGATGAATAACGATTCACCATTAATGTTACAGTTAAACATTAAACACCATTAATGTTTAACTGTTTCTATGCTTCTATACCTACATTATGATTCGGACTGCCATCTGCTTCTAAGGAGACTTCTTCTCTCATGACCCTCATGGTGCCATTTCTCCCAATTTCACCCCAAAATGATGATCACAATGTAAAATACAGCATATGAATTTACTGTTTCCGTCAAATAGACAAACACAAAAAGAAGCTGTCCTAAATGTATTCTCTATGTTAACGTAGAGCCATATAGACCTATGAACTGAACATTTAACCGTTTACTGCAAAGTGCAGCTGTAACCTTCGTGTTTATCTCATTTGTGGAGATAAACCTTCCTGGGTTTTTTTTTTATGAATATAAATAACATCCTTGAGGCAAAACGTTCATATTGGATAGATTGATTTGATTTAACAACAATATTGTATGTAATGCTTACTGGAGTTTTAATTTATAATGTATGTGGACAGATTGCTTTGCCCTTTCCCCTTGCGAGTTTTAATCTTTAAAGAAAAAGTTTGACGTGTTCTTTGGCTGTTTTATGGCATCTCAAACAACCGATCAATGAATATTTTGGAGACAGGAAATTAGTGATAGTAAAACTGTAGTTTTTGTGCCTTATCAAACAACGTAGCCAGCTTGTTCCTCTTCATACTGAACATCCAGGCATAAACATCAGTTTGTATTTACATTAGTTGCCATGTATGGAATGACAAAGTAGTCTACATATATATAGTGTAGTCTTATGTACATGAGAAAGGAATAGCTTCTGTGGCTTAATCCATTGCCAGGTCTTTTTCCCTTGAGGGTAACTTGACAAGGGATGCTCCAATTATAGGAGGCAAGCACTCCTCTGAGGATGTGAGCCACAATATTGCCCATGCCCTCTGACCACAACCAGTGTTGCCTTTGGTTTGCCAGTGCACAGTAACAAGCTTCTTCTTCTATGTTGATATCTGGCCGATTCTTTTCCATTTCAGTAATGGTTCGGCATTCTGGTTTGGCTCTCTAAATTAGCAGCTTTCATGTCTGCTGAGATACGCAGCCATTTGAAAAATCGTGAGTGTCACAACAATGACTATCAATAACTCCAACATCAGACCATCTCAACCTTTGAAAAAAATAATCTATTTCACACTAAGTGATTTTTTTCCCCTTCTAAGATCTGTAGTCAAACTCTTCCGTTGTCCCTTAGAAGTAATTGCATGACAATCGGATTTAGGTGCATATTAATATTCTCAGTGGGAATTCCATTTGCCATTTAATCGTGGGAGTTAATAAGGTGTGGTATGAGGCTCACGAATGTGAGGCATTTCAAGGGTATTGCAATTTAAAAAGTGGGGAATTGCATATAGGTAAAAGCTAAGACGGTATTCTAAATTGTGATTTTCTTTTTTTTTTTTTATTCATTGTTTTCCTCGCAATATTTCCAGCAGTAGAGAAGCTGGTCACGACTATGGGAATTATGAGCAAGACAAGAAAAATAATGTCTTCACAACTTCAGAACTCGGTGGAGATTCACCTTACAGTGATACGATGACCCAGATTGCACATCCAAGACAACAGGGGAGTGGCTTTGTTTCTGTATCTACTTGAGAGGCCCAACCGAAGCCTGCAGTTAAACCCCTTTGAAAATCTGTGGAGAGACCTGAAGATTGCAGCTCACTGATGCTTCCCATCCAGTCTGACTGAGATTAAGAGGGTTCGCAAGGAAGGAGAGATAAATCTCAACTCTAAGATGACTTGAGACTACAACTACTAGTGTAAAAGCTCCCACAGCATTGAAGAAACAAAAAGTATTCCAATCACTTTTAGGCAAATGTGTTTAAGTTGTTGATTCCAGTGGACGGAATATGGTTTATTTAGGATGACAACATCTCAACACTGTTAACTAATGATTTTGTTTTGTTAGATTTGACTGAAGTCCGGATACACGCACTTCATTTGTGTCCATTTTGTTATGTTTGGGGTTTCTGGCTATCACTTGTTGGTCAAATCATAAACGTTTGAAGTGCTGGTAATGATTGAGGGCTTGTTTACATTTTATTACCCTGCTTGTGCTACTTTAGGTCTGCACCTTTCCTTCTATCATTTCTGAGTCGAAGCACCAGGCAATCTCCTCGGAAGCTTTTTGTGTTGGAGAACTCATCATTTATACATCAAAGGAATTTGGCAAAGGTAATACACAACCAACGGCTGTCTTTGGAGTCCTGAGATCCACATTTCCAGTTGATTTGACTGGACACATTATGCACTGCTGCCCATACAGATTTACACAGTGGCAGCATTTTCAAAACATATCAAACCAAAGCCAAAATAATTTAATTATTTAGCGGTCTTAACAACCCTTACACCAACGCACATCATTTTTTGGAAGGCAAAAAAATATATAAAAATTGTGATGGCTGACACACTGGCGGAATTTAAAGCTTCCACAACCTGCTGGATCATAAGTACTGAAATCACATTTTTGTATCAAAAATGTTTTATCTGCCCGCCCGTGTATAACATCAAGTACACACGGCCATTAGTCAATTTAATGTTTTCACTGTGGCTAGAAATGGAAACAATTTACGCACTCGTTGTTTAAGGTATCCTCATCCCTGGACCCTGGAAGTGATGGAGCAGGATCAGCGAGGCCAGCCGTTCAAACGGACGGTCTGTCATGAAGAATATTAGGAAGAGGATACAGACCTGTCTAGCTCCACCAGCTCAGGATGAGTGATGAGCTCTCGAGAGTTTTCCTTTTTTCCTTTTTTTTTTTGTAATATTCACTTCATGGTGAGACTAAACCAACTATTCTCTCCCTTTTTATTTTATTTCTGTCCATTTCTCTGTCTCCCCACACCTGATTTCTTACATCACCACTTTGGCGGGCCAGTATGAATGCAGACAGAGATAGACACATGCAGGGAGGCCAGCAGCCCTGCTTAGCATCAGGCTCCACTCCGTGACAGCAGATTCCAATGAGAGGTGACAATTGGACCAGGGGTGAGAATAATGCTGTTTGCCAGCCTAGAAATTCAGCCTGTCACAGTCGACCATTCCCCCTGCTGGGAGTACTCCATGAGCGGAGGTGAACAAGGAAGCTCCATTTGAAATGTAACTCTGTTTTCTGCACTAACTCATAACAAGAACCAATCCACCCCTGACGATTAAAATGATTGTTGTGTTTTCAGAATTTAGCAGTAGCTGATCAACAAATTGGCCTCTATAACAGCTCGTAGGGGTAACCTGAATTCAAACAAGTTCATATGCATTCAGAGCTTTCAAACACTGCCAAATATAAAGTCCTGTTTAATGACATACAGTGATTGAACTCAAGAACCAGACCCAGCAAATCCCAGGAGTAGCTAGCCAGTGTGCGTTTGCAGTAGAGGGAATGCAACCTAGTGCACCCAGGGGCACATGGGGGCGCTGAATTGTTTACTTGTAAAGTCATTACCAATGACTGGTACTGTTTCCTTTAAAATACACATTACCATATGATCATAAAGATATCCAAGGTTTATTTGTATGCTCAGTTGAAAAATGTCTCAGAGACTGCTTCTCAGGGGAAGACTTGTGTTTCCGCTGAGCAGAAGATGCAAGCAACATTATGTGTTTCCATGTTGTGCAAAGACTCCAGTTGACTAAAATGATCCAGCAACAAGCAGATCTTACCTATAAATTGCACTTCCCTCCTTCCTCATCTATAATATATTCCTTTATTACTAGTAATAACCCATATAATATCACAATTTGTTCATTTCAGTTGTATGTTAAACGTTTTTAAACAATGTTCTTTGTTATAATTACTTGTTAATATTCTTCTGAAAACCGTTTGAGTATCAAATAAGCAACCCCTGTAGGATTGCTTATTTGTGGAGGCTTGCAGCTAGTCAGCTTGGACTCAAACAGTTAAAATGGAGACCAATGGCAACCTAGAGTCGCTGCACAAAAACCACGTTCATATAAGCTTCCCAAAGCACTCCAGCAGCATAATCAGCCTTTGATCCATGTCAGTAGGATTGCTGAATTTATAAATCATTACCAAAAATAGTTATATATAAACTATGAGTGCTTCCTTGCAAACCACCTTCCTCAGCATGTTTGTAGGAGGCAGGTGGTACTCGTAAAAAATAAAGACATGTCTATTTTTCCCCTCAGAAATGTTAATGATGTGTTGATAGAGAAGACATTCTACATTTCAATCAGGCATATTTCACACCTGTATATTTATTCATTTATTTTTGACATGAGCAGTGCTTATTTAGAGTTTAGAATACATTTTGAATATTCCTGTATGACAGCACCACCTCATAATACCAGAGTACTCTTTTCCTCAGTGGTTCAGATCTCCAGTGACGTTATCACAGCGCTTGACATCTGCAATCACTGAGGACATTATCACCAAGCTTGATTCACAGTATACTGTGTGCATTGATACAAGCTTGTAACATGAGGTGTGGCAGAGCCAATGCTTTTAGCCTTCATAACAATTGATGCAACTGCTGTATTCTTGAACTGCAGCAGTCACTGATAGGATATTTGACAAAACATTGGGGAACTTTAAAGTTGTTTTCATGGAGAAACCCGTGATAGCATGTCTGTCAGGCGATTCTGATAAGCGAGATAATGATGGGAGTTGTACAAATGAGCAGGAAATTGAGTTTTCTCTGAGGTGATCCCTGCACCCTCCAGATAAGGCCCTGTTCAGGCATTACAATAACAAGTGCAGGGATTTGTAATATTGACTGACTGAAAGAGCATAATCTACAGTACAATATGTCCACCCTGTTCAGGATTTATGTCGTGTGCTTATGTGATGGCTCAGTGGTGACATCTATATTAAGAAGGCTAAGCTTGCCAAATAGGTATTGTACTATTATTAAATAGTAAGTTTAGTATCAACATGAAGTGCCAAATTCTACTCCACATACCACTTGTATTCACTTTTCTATGGTTTTTTTTTCAAATCAGAAAAGCAGTTTAAAGCTCTTACCTATCATGCCAATCCTAGTTCTGTTCATCACCTTTGTTCTATGCTCACAAATCACACCATGCCATGAAGAAAAATACACATCATACCAGACATACCCAGAAAGGCAACAGATCATTTACCGACTCGGTGGTCATTGCAATAAAGTGCCTCTGTTTTCTCTCCATTCCTTCCCACTCGCTCTGCCTCTATTGACCACCCTTTGAGAGAACGTGTCTGTGGCTCAAATGCTGTCATAAGGACCTGAGCAGCTTTCTCCAAACCCCGGACATCAGTGGGGGTGGGAATTGATTTTGGATACTAAATTGGGTCATTTTTATCTTGGGCTGTCATCAATTATATAATTTAAAAGCATGGCCTGAAGCAAGCATTGCAGGGCTGCTCATTGGAGTGGGCCTCCCCTGGGCCCTTTTCAGTTAATGCATGCCACTATGTGTGAAGATTCCACCATCACTTGTGACCAGGAACATAGGCATTCACTGCCTTTTTTGCGACATTCATATGGCACTTTCAGGTTGTTTCAGGGTCTACCAAGACCATGATTATCTGTATCTATCATGGAATATCTTCCTGGTATTTGTCCTCAACGTGCAACACCCCATTCCAAGAAATGACGCTCAGGTGCATTGAACTAATCAAAGCTATGCTGTTGTAAAGTGATGTATGTTCTGAAGGATTTGTAAATGTCGCTGAGGGAAATATTCACAGTAACAAAAACATTTGTTTTTCCATCTCATCCTGTGCGTTACAATATAGGATAAAAAGAGGTACCTTTGTTACATATGCGTCGGCCAAACTCACCACATCAGAAACCGCGTCCTTTGTGTAGACCATACAATATTGTGTTTGTTTGTCTTTATGATGTAAATCATGCAGATCTCTTCCAATTTAGTCCTCGGGCAATAGGGAATGAGTTTCATTTGGCAGCCAGCCATTTATTTCCAAAACAGGCCCCGACTATGACCTTTCTCTTACATGTTGATGATTTGCATTCTCCACCTTCTTTTTTTTTTTTCCCTCCAGCTCTGTGATATGGAGTCACACTGTGTGATCCATATTCAAATATTATTTAAATCAGTTGCACCGCATTTGCATGTGAAATTGACAATTTGAAGCCAGGTCGCCTGCATACTGATCAGAGGGACAACCTTCATTTCAGTGAGGGTTGATATTGCAAATAAATGGGACAGGGTATTAATAATTGTCATGAAAGGAGTGTTCTATATTGCACACTGCCATAAAAGAGTGTTTTTCCTTTCATGTAATGAATCTGATATCATGCTCAACCCTTTCAGCCCAGGAAATGATTATACTCTCTTCAAATAGAGAGACTCAGCCATGGTGTCACCTTTTAGGACAACATTACCAACGAGACGGCGGCTTGTTCACACACCAAAAAAACCTTTTTATAGTTGCGACCAGAAAAGAAAAAGAAACAAACAAATAATGCTATTTCACAGAAGGTTATATCACCCACCTGTTGTGCTCTGCAAGACAAATGATGTCATTTGGCAGCACTATTTGGAATGTAGAGTGATTAAATAATTGTATTAATTGTCGATACAGAATGATGTTACTTTGAGTGAAGTTGGTGCTTCAGTAAAACTGCAGTAAAACCTGGAAAACATTACAACATCGACAACTACAGCTGTATCCTCTGTCTCTTTGAGTATCACGTGGCACATTTTAAGTAACTAAAACAATGTAAACAGAGTTAACCAACACATTTGTATATAGTTTTATTTAAAATTAAGGAATGAAAGTCTTCATTCTGATGTTTCATTTCACTTGTTCATGTCGGAACATATTAAACAATAAAGTTGTTCTTTATATACTCTTTAAATAAAGGTTGGCTGATACCTTTTAGTACTTAAAATGACTAGTTGCACTTTTGCTAGTACTGTTTATTTAAGTTTTCCCTGTGCTTTTCTTCATTTCAACCTCAATTTGAAGCAAAGTTGTAGGGTGAATTTAAATTTGATTTGACCATCTAAAAGCCATCCCAACACACGACTGTTCATTTGGATTTCAATGTATTTATACATTTCAAAGTTGACCATACAGGAGTTACGTTTTACTACTGTGAAAAAAAATGCTAGCCAGTTTCATCAGCAACCACAATTCAGGTGCGAAGTTTTCCTCTTCTTTGCCTTGACGTGGCAGACCAGCTGAGACCTGCTCTTTACAGAAAGGTCTGTTCTTATTCCACCGACTGAAGCGAAGGTAAGGAGGGACAGAATCGATTGTTGCGGGCCAAATTGAACCTGTGTCGAGCTGCAGGCAGCCACAAGATAAAGCCTCTGACGCTGTCTGCTGTGTTTATCATCAGGTGGCCTTTTCTTTGTGTGCTATGCTGCGATTTTGATGTGTTAAGTCATAATATGGGAGCCACCATTCTTTGGAGGGGCTGCCAATAACATTGCAGACAGAAGGGATTATGTTTCATGTCCCATTATTTTTTCCAGCTTCCCCTGTATATATATTTTTTTTCACCTGGAGAGGCATCTGCCTCGATTTTGTGGCTTTCTATCCCGCTTTGCCTTCGTCCCTTTCACTTTGGCAAAGTTTTCAATGTGTTGCTCTAAATTTGTGTGCATTTGATTTTATTGTGGGCTTCTACTTGTCGCTATCCTGACCATGACTCGCTTGCAGTTGTGAAGCCTGGGTCAAGAGAAGATATATGCTTTCCATTTATATGGGAATGATGTGGCCACAGCAGAGCTTAGTTTAACAAACAGAATCATCCGTTCTCTCATTGAACCATGAGCGCCCAGCAGTACAATGAAACGCCTGCTTTTTTTTTCTCTCACAAAAGTAACTTGTGCACGTCGGAGAGATACACATGATTAGAGTTTACTCCCACCATATTGCTAATCACTTCATACCTGTCACTACAACAGCAATTCCACTAGCCAGATGCTAGCTGGATTCAAAGTATTGATTCAGTTTTTATGACACCAGTGCGTGCTGAGCATGCTGCTGTCAATCTACTTTTTGACCAGTTCACTCTGATAAAAAAAGACTTGTTCCGCATATATATTGACTGTCAGTTAGATACACAATCTTATTACATGGAGTAGACACGCCTTAGTCATCTGATTGTATTGAAGACACAGCAGCAAAATTGTTTTACTGCTACTGACTGTCCACAGCCAAGCCTTCTCCCTCCACCAACAGAGATAGTTTGCCACTGTGAGTATAACACCTTGGCAGAGGATTGCGCATACTGTGTTTTTGATCTGCCTTGAACTTGAATATGCCCCAACAGCAGCAGTCTCTCCTGGCTTGTATGAACTTTGCTTGTGGTTTACTCTTAAGAATTTCTGTTCCAAGATTCGCTGTCCGACCAATAACTCTTGTTGTGAGCCACTACATACTCAGTGTAGTGTGGTATCTCTGTTTCACCGGTCGTTATCTGAGATGACCAGCTAAATACTGCCCACCTGTTCCTAGAGAAGGTGGGCAATAGCCTCGCAGCTAATCAGGCGGGCCATTAGCAGGGAATGACTATGCCTCCAGTAATTTTATGGCCACATTAAAAGCTTTCCTCTTCGGGTAAAATGATGATAATCCCCTCTTTCCACCCTTGGGCTATGTTTCCAAGCTGACTTAATCAAGTGCAGAAAATAATCATATCAGTGCTTCTCAAGCATGCAGCATAGATCTCAAGAATGTGTTTGGATGCTAGCTATCCAATGGCCCATTGTACTGACGTACACCCCCACCCCTTGGTCTAACAGAAAATGCGTACCCAAAGCCAGACCCCCATCTGTTCTTTCAGAAATGCTTAGAGGAGAGGGTTCACTTCTGGGAGTCACTACTTGCAGCTTCAAGTCGTATCTGGGCAAAGTCTGAATTTGGGATGTATGTATACAATGGGATGTATAAGGTGTGTTTTGAGCTACTTCAACACACTCTTTTGTGTGTGTTGAAGGTGCTGTGCTTGTTTTGTCCTGAACAGAGACTCTTAAATCGAAATCATTGGCCTTCATGGACCAAATGGGTTGTTGTCAAAATAAGCGTTTACAGTATGGAAATTAAGTAAGCCTACCGTACCACTCTCTTTGTGTGAAGTGATGAAGAGTTGTACACGGACATAGGCCTACGTTGAACCTAACCAGGAGCCCTTTTGACCACATAGCAGGGCTTAATTCATCCCGTCAGAGAGCCTTAAGTTTTGTTTCAGTTCTAACCATATCTACCATCCACAGTATAATTCATATACGATTAAAATACATTGTCTTAATGCAGTATCAAACCAGGAAAGGCCAGCTTTAATTAGCCTCCAAAAGAACGGCGTCTCCAGTGACTCAAATCCCTCCAAGGATATGTTTCGCAAACATATTACTGGTACATTAAAGGTTACATTTTCATTTTCTTGGTGACCTATATTCATGGGGTAATATTGTACATTCAGGGCAATGACAGCTTTTAGCAAAGCCTAAAGCTGTTGGTTATTACAATAGGCTGATTGGCTGCGAGCTACAAACCCCCCTAAGCAATGGCTAAATGGGAGCACACATTGAAGCTGCCTTGGGCTACAAGATAACAGTGCAAACACCCTGATTACTGTGTCTTTTGCAGTTCTAGTTCACAAATTTGTTTTGTCAGCCCTATGGCACTTAGCACCTGAAACAGTCGACTCTTAACTGGCAACGGCCTTCTCTCGGTTCACAGTTTGCTGACATTTTGTATTTTTTACCAGTTTTTTTTGTTTTTATCAAACAACTGAGATTGTAAAAACAAAACATTGAAAACCTTTCAAGACATAGTGTTTTGTGTGAGCGGGGGCACACACATTTGGCACCATCCACTTAGATATACTTTTACTGCAAGGATAATGTTGTCGTTAAAGCAACTTTTTTAAACTTTTGAGTAAGCTGATGGCCTTGGGTGAGAGCAGAAAAAGGATGATTGGATGCAGAAAGCTTAACCCTATTATGGCTGTTGAGCATCTTTCATAGAGGGTTTGTTACTGAGGATTGTATATTCCCCTAAACGTACTGTTATCCACAGAATGTATCTGAATAACCCACCTGGTCCAGGCAAACACTGTTTAGATGGCTTTGTTCCTTGTGAGTTCAGTGGCTGTGGCGATGGCGATTGAGATAGAATATAACATAACTTTTGTTTTGACTCAAAGCAAATATCATAAAGATTGGATTGTATTTACTTTATCTACTTTTCTTAAGTTTTGCTGTAGTGCAAATCGTAGGCTTATTTGTTGCAGTACATGGTCACTGTGTCACATTCTTCTACATTCAAGTCCGAATCTGAAAGCAGCGAGAGAGAGAGAGATTTTGGTATCGTAAGCATTCTGGTTTCCGTTTGTAATCCAAGTAGTATTGACCAATCAGATCCCAGCAGGTTTTGTGTGAATGCAGGTAAACAGTCTGTGTGGAGAACAAAAGAGGCGGAATGCACTGGCCCAAATGCAATCTCTGAACCTATCGTCTGATGATGATTTAGCTTTTTATTGGTTTGAAATGATTTTGTAAACTGGATACTAATGAAACAATCCAGTCGTACAGATGTCTCTCAACTCCAACTCCACGGTCGCAGTTGCTAACCAGATGAGCAGCGCACGGAAAAGGAAGTCTTGGCCCGGATATCTGCTGGCTACATCGGAACCTGAGCATTATAACCCCTTGCCCTCGAGTCTTATCTGTCGTCAGAAAGCCGATGGGTTCCAAGATTGCTGTGTTGTTTAAATGTAGTTATGGGTAAGATAGAAACAATTTCCATGTGTGCTTTGTCAGTAGCCTGTATACTGTATGTACACTATTCTCCTTTACAAGCGTTTACTATACTGTCGGCCTCTTACTGCTGGTATAAATAACCTTTGTTCTCTAATGATGAATAATTGAGGAATGCAAGAGCACTCATTGTTAAGTAGTTTTGAATGGAATTGTATTTTCTGTCCGTGAACTTAAATTGGATTGATCTAAAAACATGTTGGTGAGTTAGAGAACTCTTAAAGCTTATTGATACTCTGGCACTTCAAAGTAAAAAAATCCAATTTCACATGGCCACCCTGCATGTCAGCATTTGTCATAACTAGTTAATTCTGCCATGCGTCCTCTCAAGTTCTTTTAACTTGTCGGTGGTAAATTGACTGCTCTATTCTACTTTAACGATTAATGAACTACCCAACAATTTGCTTAATGAACTACCTACCAATTTGCCTCTCATTAACACAACACTTGCACACCGATAGCAGTGCATCAGTCAGTGGTTCTAGATTTTTCGAAAGCAGTCTGCCATCCAAATACTAACCAGGCCCAACGTAGCTTAGCCTCTGAGATCGGGTCAAGATCTGACTTTCTCAGGGAGGTTCTGTTGTACGCTTGTGTGAGGTTGTGATGATCCCACCCCTCTCTGCAGAGACACCAAGGTCAACTAGTAGAAGTGGCTAGTGCAGCATCAGTAACATGATCCCTCACTAGCTTCTGGCACCAAGGCAGTCTCGAAGCACTACACATAAATGCTTTTGATATTGTTTTGATACTGAGTTGTTTCCCTGCAGTGGATGAAAAGTGTTTTTCCCCAGAGCCACCTGGACACGCACAAGAACACTAAAAACATGTGCATTTGCTGTAAAATATGTTTGTTATATTTATATTTGTGTGCTTGTGTGTGTGTGTGTGTCCGAGTGCACAACTTTCACTGCTGAAGTGCCTTTCATTGTGCTATTTTTATACATTGATTAATGCGAGAGCCTGATCGTCTCATACTGTTCTGGGCAAAAGATAACCAACTGTTTCCACCCATCTATGTTTCTACGAGTCTTGGTCGTGCTACATACATCACAGTCCTGGATTGCTCCCTACGCTATATTCAGCTACTCTGTATGGGGGGGGGGGGGGGTAAAAACAAGAAAATCAGCTAGTTAATTCATCTCTCAGCTCGAAAGTCTCATTACACTACTGATGAGTTTAAGGATTGCCTGAGGTGGAGAGGGGCTGTGTTTATGGCTCCGCAATCATGCGTGCCAAGTCTCCTCGTCTCATGTGGATGGAAGACAAAAGACATGCTGACACTCCGGGCAAATTAATACTGAACACGTCCCTGCTTAAATACTTCATGAGTGTACACTTATTTAAACATATGTTTCTTATGAGATGTTATGTCCTTTTGAAGTCTCTATATGGTGGCTGCTAAATGAAGACAGATATGGTTGGTGGGAGAATTGATCTGACCTTTCTCGCCGTGTAAGGGATATGAATCTCTCCGCATCTACTTTATCAGTGGGACACAGGAAACCCAAGTTTAGGCGGTTACATGTAGGTCACAGCACAGCTACAAGCAGAAATGGAACGGGTAACATATGCCTTTCATTTTTAGAAACAATTCGAAAGAGATTTGTTTTTTGCACATTTCTTGTCCATGGACTAGACACCAGTCAGACAGCAATGCGTGTTACATTGAAGTCTCATCACAAGGTCACAGTTTGATTTGTGTTGATTGGTGAGATGGCTGCTGCATCATGTCTGTATAGTAACTGTAAATATTTTGACTGGATTCTTCTTAAGTGAGTTAAGACAAAACGTTCTAAGAAATTAGTCAAAAGTGGATGTTTGACAATGAAAACATCACTTTTCAACCAGATTGTCTGGTTGCAAGTGCACACATCCACTGTCAAGAGATGCCCATGAAAGCACCTTATGGGCATCATCACCACCACCATTCAGTGTGGTATAAATGTGTAAACCCTGGCACAGACTCCTAGTGAATCAGAGGTAACGATTGAGTGGTATAGGTTGCTGGTATTTTAAAGTGAAAATATTCAGTTGCAAAACAAATGATCCAAATCCCCTGGCTGTTTGCTTCCTTGCATGAACATGCATGAGTTGCTAAGGTTACGATGATGACTCCAGCATACCTTTGCTGCATTTATATTGAGGACTGCGTCTTTAACGAAATAATTCATCATGTATTCCTGCTGCCGCTGCCAAATACCTTGTACCCAGGTCCACATCTTCCAGTCAGTGAGACTATTTAGTGCATTCAGTTACCTTCCTGTCCCCTGTCATTCTGTTGTTAGGGAAACACCATAGCCAGTCATCTGCACTAGAAGATAAAACCAATATGCTGAGAGGATGTGACCTACCATCTGACAGATGCCTCTTCAGTATGACTGCTCAGCTTAAAGCCAATCAAGAAGAGCCTGGTTGTCTTTTCTCCTCCAGTGAATATATAATTTCCTTCTAAATCTCATCAATAATCAGGGATGGGGACGGCAGCGATTGGCATGATTGCCGGAGTTCACAGCGCAATGCTTGGAAAAATGTCGAGGAATGCTGTCTGCATGGATGGATGGTGTAAATCAAAAACAGTGTTTCAGGGCCGACATGCCTCATTGTTGAACTATTGGAATGCTGGGTAGTGTGGTCGCTTGGGACACATGACGTGATATGCTATGCAGGGATTCTAATGTCCCTTTAGATGTAAGCGTGCCTAAACATTTATTAAAACAAAAAAGGAAATGTTTCTTAAATGAGGTATATAACCACTTGTATCCAACTAAATCTTATGTGTGATTGTTCTGATGCTGTGAGAACAAGAACCTGAAGTAGGCCCCTACAGTCACAATATTTTTCAAAAGAAAAAAAAAGGCAAAAAAGAAAGTCTTCACCCAGATGCATCCATGACAAATGATGAGTAATACAATGTGTGTGTGTGTGTGTGTGTGTGTGTCATTGGTTCATTAACAAAGGAGGCAAACGCAGTCCTTGAGTCACCCACCCTCACATTCTTCTCATGAGTCATGAGCCTCCACACATTTGCAGATGGTAAAAATCTAATAACCAAAATATGTTCAGTGGTCCACCTGATAATTTGATCACACACAGATTTCACAAAATGAAATAGCTGAAGAGCTTGAGGCAGAACGAATACTAATATGTATCTGTTTTCTTTTAGGATCTTAGTGTGTAATTAAGAGCATTGTCAGAGCTTATTTCCATCATCCAAATAAAGATATTGTCAAATAAACCATATCATTGCAGAATAGTTGAAACAAGCATTTGAAGTTTATATCTGTCAAGTTCTAAGTAAGCAATCGTATCATGGAACTGTATAGAAAGAGTCAAACTCATCTGTCTCAACCCGACTTTCTTTTATTTTTCATTAATTGCATTTTGTGAGATTTGTGTAAATATGCACATGCAGAGAGTTTCCTCCGTGCGGCAACGATATCTCTCACAGAGGGAGCTCTTGAGCTATAAATGTGAACATAACAGACACACCAAAAGACAGGAGGGGAAAGAGACAGAGTCTGAGGAAAGAAGAGAACAAAGAGTGACTAAGCTACAGGATGAGGGAAAGACAGGGGAATCTAAACAAGATGTTTTGGATGTGAATGTGTAATAAAGCGGAAAAAGCAAAAAAGGGAGAAGACCTACAATCAAGGCACCTACTATACCTCACTTACTCCCAGCTCGTTGACCTTGGTGCTGCTGTAAACGAACACCCACCGTTAGTTTTCCACTAACACAAATTCATAAATAGACCTATAGATGATATCAATAAATAAATGAATACAGTTTCAGCCATTTGGGATTGTAAAGTGAAAACATATGCTTGAGTGGTGGCTTTAGTTTCTGGTTTCCCTCTTATAAAAACTATGGTCAACTTCAGGTCAGTTATGATAGATTGAGAGGGACAAGTTTTCATGAATAAGGTATCACCACAGTATTCCACAGAGAATTATTTCCTTATGGAACCTTTTTCGCTGTTTTTAGTCGCTTTTTCGCCGACAAACTCTGCTGAACTCTGCTCTACTCAGCTATAAAGCTTATTAACCCAGTGTGCGTTATATGCTCAGTACCAAACATCAGATATGTAACTGAACATAGTTTTAGTTAACTTTTAATGTGGCTCTTTTGTCTGCTAGAGGCTTAAAATGTGTATGATGTGATGTTAGCTTCTACTGCTGTCCTCAAGTGACAAAACAACATCGGCAATATGAACTGCAGGCTATGGCATAAAATGAATACATCTGTGTATTTTACCAACAAAGAACGTGGCATTATTGTCAATCATGAATTATAATCTGTTAAACAGAAACAAAAGAATAGTGACTCTGTTGATATAGCACCTAAGAAAGCATAAAACAAGTTACAAAGTGCGTAACAATCAAAACAAAACTGAACCAAACATATAAAAGATATAAAAAAGGATTAAATAATATTAATTACTGTAAATTGCTACGATAATCACCATCATGTAAGAAAAAGCCAGATGATGAAATAAGAGATAAAAAAAGACGCCACTGAGTTAGTCTGCCCAGCGCTGAGGGGCCCGGACTGTGAGGGGCCCGGTCATCTTCAGTGACAATCCGAGATTTTGGAAGCATTAGCACAACCTCGCTGGAAGATCTCAAGCACCGATCAGGCTCATAGGGGGTTAGTAGATCACAGATATAGGCAGGAGGCTGACCATTCAAGGCTTTAACAACAACCAGGTAAATCTGAAAATCAATTCTGACACCGTTTTTTATTGCTCCTGCAAGGCAGACCCAGTCAACACTGCAATTTACACAAACCATATTTCCACCACTGCCGTCATGGCTGGACACGAGAATCCACCATAGGGTTTTATTTTCCTTTATATTCATATTAACCCTCCCGTTTACAGAATTATGAAAATGGTTGACACATCAATGAAGATGATAGCATGCCAAAGATGTTTGTATCCAAACCTTTCATATCAATATTTAAAATGCAATTTCAAAGTGTGTCAGAATAATTTGGCCATGTTGTACTGGTGTGTGTGTGTGTGTGTGTGTGTGTGTGTGTGTGTGTGTGTGTGTG
>NW_022280057.1:1487755-1553717 GCF_004355925.1 Anarrhichthys ocellatus
GTGTGTGTGTGTGTGTGTGTGTGTGTGTGTGTGTGTGTGTGTGTGTGTGTGTGTGTGTGTGTGTGTGTGTGTGTGTGTGTGTGTGTGTGTGTGTGTGTGTGTGTCGGAGGGCTGCACGATTTTGACCAAAATGATAATCACAACTAATGCTGAGATCACTATTAATTATCATAATTCATTGATTTAAGGGCCAAAATATTTTTTATTGCACTTTCTCATTTAAATTGACAGAGCACTGCTATCACTTCCATGTCATGCTACAGTACTGCTAATAATCTGTTTTAATTTATAGTATATTACTCTTCTACTTTGGACTGCAGCCGCAACAGACAGGGCATTTTTTTACAGGCTGCCGCAGTACAGTAACCACGCAGTCGCTGTTAGTTTAGAGAGGGCTTGATTTGATATGCAGTGGAGCTTTCTATGTGCGGAGCACCTATGTTAAATGCCAATCATGTTGATTTCAAATGTGGGAAGCCAAAATCGTGATCATTATTAATATTCCATTAATTGGGCTGATTGCAGCAGCTGCATACAGATTGATGTTGTTATACTTAATTATAAATATGAGAAAGTTGGAGTTTAGCTTGTGCTTCTTTTAGTAATTCCTTGCCCCTCTTTTTTTACTGATCTCTGGCCAATCCAGTAAGGTTTTGGGTCTCTTGGTTTTACAAATGTCAAGGGGAGTGTCCCTGGGAGGTGTCAGGTAATGTGTCCTCAGCTGTGTGATAAGGTGCAACTTTGAAGTTGTGAATAAGGTTAGAGGCATGAGTTAACCTCTGTTAGCTATTATGACTGCCACACCCCCATCTCTGAGCTTCTGTCCTTTCAACTACATAAGTTGTGTCCTCTCCCTGCCCCCAGAACACCATGTTCCTGTGAACGCAGCCTGGTTTGTATTTGACATTACAAGTCTGTTCTTTACCTGCATCGTTACGTTGAAATGAAATTTAGCCACTGAGCTAAGTCATTGACAAACTAATTGATTAAGGTTTTTACTGGCATGCATGGCTTTCACAAAGATCTGTTGCATCTGTTAATTTACCTTGATGGGGGTAGAGCTGAGATTTTACTCAAAATATCCTCCAGCTTACATCTCACCCAGCCGGCACGAAAAATGGTATATAAACAACGCATGAAAACAGACACTTGGCACCTCACTCATCTTCCATCCGTATTCTTCATGCACCAAATGCCTTGCCTTTACATTTTTTTTTTTCTTAAATAAAACGGGCTCTGCAGCCACCCAGTACACTCCTAACTTTCAGTTGATTGTGTGACAACATAAAACGTATCATAACAATATCACAGAAACATATACCTTGGGAAAAAGAAATGACCATCTTCAAGTAAGTCCATGACAAGCATTTAGATGGTTGATTGTCGGGAGAGTGGAGGTAAACCATCGTGCCGCTCTGAGTTCCTGATTATTTTTATTGCAGAGGGCAGAGACTCGCATATAGCACCAGCACGTCGCCCTGACTGATTTCCTCAGCACTTCCTGGGGAATTGTCATCACCCCAGGTCAATGTCTAAACTTCCCCATGCATCAAAATATATTGTAATTGACTCCATTTGTAATTCCTCCAGAGATATGGCACTGGGCTGCAGCTCTGATGGCTGCCGAAAGCAATAAAGTCTCTCAGACATGACCCCCATTGTAAACAAGGCCTCCTTCCAGAGCGGGAGGTACAGTAAAGTGTGGTTTTTTGGTGTCTGGCTGTACGTTTTGCTCTTTGGCTGCAGCCCATACTTCCATTCAAATGTTGTAATTTCACCATTATGTAGTTCACATGTCAGGTTTTATCCTTCTTGGCTCATGTGCTCCTACTCCATTCTAGATCTTGCAAGTGGTTTTAAGATATTGGATGATATATATATATGTTATAATGCAGTGTGCTGTGGCTGTAGTCATTTTTTACTGCACTAAATATGCAATAGTTCTGCTAATGTGCTCTAAGTAATGAATTCTGTATTCTGGTGTAATGTAATGTAAATTGACTTTATCAGTTGCTGCAAACATTTTCTAGCAATATAACATTCAATTATATTATATATATACTGTATAATGTAATGCTATATAATATTAGAAAACAATATTAATTACATTTATTGAAAAGTCTGGAGTGTGTGACCCTTGCTGTAGTAGGCTGTTGCAGATTAAACACAACATATTCTAACCTTATGGTTTTGCTCTAGGGTGAGCCATCAGTCCTGATCAGAAAACAAATCCTTCATTATGATAACAGTTCTGTAACGTGGAGGGTTTAAGGAAAATGCAAATTAAAAGAGGAAATAGAGCAAAAGTAAAAAGGATTTACCCTTTTATGTGGAAGCAATTAGTGCAACATTGATGGGAAATTGTGATCGTGCATCGTGTGGATTTGTGTCACTCGAATGAGATTCATTGCATTGTCTACCGACGACATTGTTTATTTACTAGTATGATGTGGCAATATAATTCTTCTATATGTGTGTAATTATTCATACAGTAAGTAGTGCATTTCATTATTTACAATAGGTAAGTAACTTGATTTCTTTTTTATTTCCACTGTGCTGGAAATCCAAAACAAGCTGTTATAATTAGCTTGCAGCCTAATAACGGAACCATCATTTTTAATACAGTGCCACAAGGTCTCCTGCATCTCTTTTGTTGACGTTGTCCATTACATTTCCTCATTTGCCACTTTCTCCAGCCTGCTGTTTTTTAACATCACATGATCCGAGCTAATCAGACTTAACAATGTGACTGCTTTGTCACAGCAACGATATCACTTTCACTCCTGCAACTGGAGCTGCTTTGATTCCTGCTGAAAGGGGAACACATAGAGTTGTGTTTATCCTTTTGTCTCTTTCCTCTGATGTACTCTACTCTGCTTGCCACTTTATCTCCTGTTCACTCTCAGGTGCCACCAACAGCTAAATGAAAAGAGACAAAACATGATTTTGATTGGGGAAAACATGTAACTCTTCATTTTAAAGGGGGTGGGAGTATTTGAAATGACTCTAATTGGTCCAAAAGGCTTTTGAATCGACATACAGCGCATCATTGTCCTGGTATCATGCTGCTGATCAACAGTCAGTTTTGCCCTGATGTGATGAATATGCCCTTTGGCAGACATGTGTATCTGGTCATGTGTAGAGAGTCCCCTCAAGGTTGTCCTCTCTTTACACCCCATTCTGTATATTCAAAGAGGCTGTGAGAGGAGGTTTGATGAAAAGATAACAAGCTAGGGCGAGATTACTTCTTCAAGGCCCTGAAAGGTTTTAACATCTATAATCCCTGGAGCTTGAAAGACCTTTTACCTATAAAGTGCTGATATTATCTTGGCCACACTGCGTCAGCCAAACAGACTTAATTCAGCTGAGGATAAATAGTGTCCACCTCAGGACGAATTGTAATGACTTTGGTGATCATAATCAAAATGTAAATGATTTCAGCGCTTTGGTTTATGACCAAATACTTGCAAAACGTATGACATTCCTATCATTATCAGCTATACTTAAAACATTATACCTGCTCAGCATGTTCGTATGATGATGTTAGCATGTAGACATACATCGGTACAGCATCAGAGCAGTTAACATGTCTCTGGACTCTGTTTTCCTTACTTCGTCCATTAACTTCTGAAACAGCTTTTGTCTTGATTATGCAAATCATTATTGTATTAATTTCCAGTTGTAAATCGAGGTCCTAATTCAACTTTAGCCGCGCTCCTCCACCAATATTAGCGCCACGATACAACGCTCATGTGGAACACAAGCTTTTTTTTTTACTTCATTGTTATTATCAGATTTGTTCATAGGCTATCCTAAAAACATGATTAAATATGGACATAATATGGGAGCCCTAACTAACTCTTTCTTTCCATCTGTGAAACAGCTGGAGAGAAAAAAAAAAAGTAAAAAGTAAAAAATTTGCCACGATCATTTTCCTCAACTTTTTCTCCAAAACTGTTTCACAGGTGAAAACAAAAGTGCTACGACCGTTTAAAGATGATCCTGGTAAAACCGTTTTCACCTGGTCATAAACACAGGAGAGAGAGGAGTCAGTCTTAGAAAATATAACACCACGTTTTTTTCCTCACTTGCCTCTCAGGGCTTCTGTCTTTATTTAGACACGTCGTCTGTGTCTGTTTGCCGTTCTCTCGTGCTCACCTGCCTTTCCACACACACTCACACACTTACACTTATTTGGCTACGGTGATGAATGCATTCATGAACGACCTTCTCCTTTGGTTTTATGTTGCATTTGTCTTTGTTTTCACAAGTGTGTAGATTATTTAAAACTTGATCTTTTATTCTACGTTGGCAGCAACACTCAAAATACATCTTTATTTCCATTGTAACCTTTGGTGGCATTGCAAGAGCAGAGGATGAAAGATTGGTATTATTTGTCTATAAATCAAGATGAAAATTGCCCCCTTCTACAAATTGCTGAATATAAAGTTGACATATTCACATTATAGCAGTTGATTTGGTATTGTGAGCTACACCGTTTCTTTCCCTGGCAGTTTATTTTGAAGGAAACAGGACAAAGCTTAATGAATTACGCTGTGTCTGTCTTTTGTTCATGAGAATGAATAATGCATCGATTGCCAGCATTACGGAGCTTGTATCAATAACTGAAAGATATTGACCACAGAGGAGTTTTTGTATGCTGTCTGTTATTCACACAAGTTCACGTCTTGTCCTTCAAATTGCTTCTGTCTTTCTTGTCCTCTTTTGTGTCCCCCATGCATCACTCTTCAGCCTCTGCAGTTATTTATTTTGCTTGACAAGAACGCCAACAAAAGACAAAAGCATACAGGAAGTTACAGTACCTGAGAAGAAATTGTATGGCTGGCTTGGAGACCGATATTGAAAGATACTGGCAGGCTTTGCAGCGGTCATTAGTATAATCTTACATGTTAAGATTGTTTAGTATGAAGACCAACACCATTATATTCATGTCAGTCGATACATGTGTCAGTTTGTTTCAACTGTAAGTAATTCCCATGTAAGCAAATGTCTGTACTGTAGTCCAATGATGGCTTCACTCTGATCCTGTAATTTGGCTCCCCTGGAACACCATCATAGCTAACTTGAGCCACTGTTTCTTGGCTACCGTGATCAGCGTTAGAGCCAAAATATTACCAAAATACTATCACTCATGCCGGAAGCAACTATCAAAAGCCACAATGAGTGTAGAAGGCCTTTCCGTGGCTCAACACATTCATATGAATGTAATTGTTTCGTCTCTTGCATCCATCTGTCCACCTACCATGAAGTCTTTTTTACCATTACTGAGGCTGGAGAGCATGTGGATCTCAGAGGCCCTATCAGTGGAGAAACAGGCAGATAGTGTGGTTTTCTCACTGTAATCCCCAGGAGTCTGTTCTGTTAGAATTGAGGAGGAGGGACTGTGAGATTCCCTGTCACTGGATCTGTCCAGCCAGTCGGCTGGCTACAAAGTCTAATAAAGACAGTGACCTCACCCCTTACTGTTATTGTATTTTTTTTCTAGACTGATCACAGCACGCGGTGTGTGCGTATCTGTGAATGTGTCTGTTTGTGTGTGTGTGTGCTTTCCAGTGGGAATGCTCTTTAGATACCTGTGTATTTGTGTTGAAGGTTGTTTCAGTGTGTGTGTGATCCACAATCGTGTCGTTCAATCTTATTGTCAGAAAAAGAGGAGGGGGCGGGAAGAAGCAAATCCAAGCTATGGAATTGATGTAAAGCAAGACAAGCTTGACCCCTATGTCATTGATGCCATATACTGTATCTTGACAGCCTGTCCATTACCCAACTCTTCACTCCCTCAGCACTTCAATTACAGTCTAGTGGATGGGCTAACCTTGCAGATGAGGGGGTACGTGTAGGTTAAATGACATAAGTTGATGATGAGGGCTGTGCTTATCGGGCCTTATTTTGGTTATCAATCAGTGTCTGAAGTAAATCACAATGCCAGCTGTGCACGAGGATGGATCATTGGCTGTGAATTTATGATACGAAATCCCGTCTTATGATTATTGGCCAATGCTTTTTTCACTAACATAATGTCACTTACAGTTACGTGGACGCAAATGATTTCAAGTACAAGTCGAAGCAAGAGCCCGCTATCACTTTAAATGGACTACATCATTCATGCAGCAGGGCATGTTTAGGATTTTTTTTTTTTTTTTTTTTTTTTTTACTCCTACCAAGGAAGTTTTACGTGTGATTGTCTCCACCCATCTGTTTGCTTATCTGTTTGTCTAACAACAACATGTTGAAACTCAAGGCTGGACTGGGATTGAATTTTCTGTGCACATTAACAATCTCAAGAGGAAGGATTCTCATTGGTTTCGCGACCCTGCAGCCTTCCCTGTTGCACAGGCCCAAACTTCAAGTTTCAAATGAATGTGGCTTCCAGCTCACGTAGTCTCAAAGAGGACAATAAACCTACTTACAGTACAATGTTGGCTTTGCACATGTGTTTATGAGGCAGTGGTCTGCCCTCTTCACTTTCTTGTTTGTCATGTTTCTATGTTTTGTTTAGTTTTTCAGTTTTGTGCCTCAAAGTCCAATGGTTTTAGTTGAATATCAAAAGCAATATAAATTAAAATACGTTGTTGTGTTATACAGTAGTGAAAACAGAAGGTCTTTCAATCAACTCTATTCACTAAATTCCGTCAATGTTGTGGTGAGTTGATACATTGCCTGAGATGAATGAATTGTGAGGCGGCAATTCAAAAATATTCATCTTGACATAGATCAAAGTGTTAGACTTTCTGACTTCAACATATAACTTTTAATTAAATGTTTGTTTTTTTTCTTTTCCGAGACCAGTTGCTTTTAAAGACCTATATAGAGTATGTTCAATAAGACTAAACCCTTAACAGCAACCAAAACATGGTACTGCATCCATGTTCCTGTCCCGTCTGATCCCTTAAGACACTGCTTACTGTTTGAAGTCTCCACTTGAAAGGCCCGATCTAAATACTGTGGATTCCACAGCAACTCTGCAAGCGGTGATTACAGACTGATTAATGAGCCGCACGCACACTGTACCCACACGTTTACACATGCCTGCTTTCTAGGCCACACACAAATGGATTATGCAGGAGTCAGTATGTCACAACATATAGTCTAACTCAGTCATTGGTTGTTTTATTATGTAAACTTCAACAAAGCTGATAGGTGTTGTTTTTGATCATTTCCCGTGACTGGAAACCTGTCAATGAGCCCAGCGTGCCTTAATTGTGGTTAATTTATTATATATCTTTTCTTTCATTTTTCCCACAGTGTCGGCTGAGATCTTGAATAGCAGTTTATCCACCATGGAACGTCACATTCAGAGGCTTGAGAACGACATCAAGAACTTCCCCAAAACGGATGACCAACAAGATAAGTTCGTGGAAAAGATGACGATATCCTTTTTTATGGTGGTCGTTTTAACACCTTGAATAGTTTTCTACTTAAATTTGCTCCACAAAAGCAAATGTATTCTGGTATATTAAGGCATTGTGTGTACCATTTTTTGTGGACAGCAGTGGCAAACGAGTGTGCTGTTTGTGTTCTGCCTGGCGGTGGTAAGCAGTTTGAGTCACTTGGTGTGATAGGTGGCACCCAAGGGAACGTAGGGAATGGATCTGGCTGCCTTGCTATGAGATGTTGATCGGATCTCCCCCTTCACTCCTCCCTGTGTCCCAGGAGTGAAATCCTGCCTGTGGCTATTTTTACCGCACTCTGCCACCACTGCCTGTCCCCTGGGAGACTCTAATAGGGGCTCTAGCCCCTCACACCAACTTATCGCCTATCCGTGATTTCATCTCCTGACCGGCCACGAGTCTCTCCCCACAACCATCCGTGCACTATCTCTCATGGCACCTCTCCTGTTTCCATAACAAAGTGTTTCACTTAAAGCCAAGCGTCTCTGCTCCCAAATTGAATTAGCCATGTCTCTGCACTTTCTTGAATGCCCTTTCTGAAAAGAAAGGTCCTCACTGTATAGGTTTGATCAATGGTGGAAATCAAGTTTGTTGTCAATACCCTGAGGCTAGGGTGCCTTTCTTGGGGGGAGGGGGGGACAGTAAAGCAATCAGCAGTGTCTTTTTTGCTCGTCTCCAACACTATTAGGAAAAGAAAGAATTACTCGAGTAATTTAACAAGCGAGTAGGTGTATCCATATGCTAGGCGCCCTCACGCAATATGGCATTTAACCTGATTTTTTGCTTCCTTTTATCTGAGATTTATTAAGGCTGAGTTTGCACATTGGGTGGTTTAAGAGTAATAGCCCCCTAACACATTAACAATCTGCTCCCAGTCAAAGAATGGCACTTAAATTTGTGTAATTAAAAAAAACTGAAGCAGAGACCTCCCTGGCGGCGGCTCGGAGGCAGAGCAGGCAGGCAAGAAAGCTAGTCTGCTCCCCGATGTCAGTATTGATTCCCAGGCTCCTCCGAGAACTAGAGGCTTGAGTGAGAGGAAATGGAGAAGTGAAGATATACTGCAGCATGGCTCTTCCTCACTGTCTGGAGTTCCTCCCCAGAGTGGCAGAGAGCAGCCGACTGGCCGTGACCTGAAACACCCCACTTCCTCCCTCTTTCGCCCCATCCCACCTGATCGAGTTTTTGTGCTAGGACGGAGGCTTAATAGGATTTAATGAGACCTATTTTGGTTACTGCCTTATTTAAAGTAGCCACCACTAGGAAAGCACTGACAAGCATATCTATTTCATTCTCCATCTGCGCTGTGTTCCACTTCCGAGTGTTTTTGTCATGATTAGTAGTTTCCCTTCCCTTGGTTTTTCAAGTGGCAGAATTGCTTTTTAGTTGTACATATTTTCAAATCATAATTTTCACTGTTCTAATTTTTGGGTTGCAGACACATCGAGGCACAGGGAGGATTCAAACAATTTAAAAAGTGCATGCTTGTTTGTTCTCTCAGTTAGCTCCCTATCTGGTGATTTATCTAGATTTCATCTCCTGTTAATAATACGGTGAAATAATTGAAAATAATGTCATAATAACATGGTGTCGGGGGCATTTTACTTCCACTATGTGCTAGTGAGTATGTGGTGTAGCTATTGTGTCCCATGTAGTATATAACAGTTTTATTTTCCATCCAAGTTTTCTTTGTCTTGATGTTCATACTACAATGCATAATAATAGGACACTAGAAGTCTGCAATCACATCTTTCTCAGTGCCTTTGGAGTAGCTGTGCGTCTGTTTGTTACTCCAGGACATTTGTGTTTGTGTATGTAAGTGTGTGTCTCAACTTAACCCACTTTTCTGAAGTCTGTCACCAAGGACAATATTTTCTACTGCCTTAAACCTCCCAAGACATTCAATTTCGGGCTGTTTTCGTGCAAGAGATAGAAAGCCCAGGCTGTGCTTGATTTGCTGAGGTTTTTAGTACCAGTGTTTGCAATGAGCTTAGGTAGCTCTCTAATCTGTGTTGCACAGCAAAGTGTTGGAACAATGACAGTGTGAAATACAGTGCTGTATATTTTTGGTTGACATTTCCTTTGGTACACATAAGATAGCAGAGTCAAGGTAATCATACCTCTTTAAACTTTTCCCTGGGATTAAAAAAAAGGATATTGGTTCCTTGAAGCATGACAGATGGAAGAACAACAACAGCTAAAAGTCATGCATTTGATGCTTGAGCAACCCTGAAAAAGTTAAGTGAAGCTCTGTTGTCTCGACTGCTGGGCTCTGTGATGAATGAGTCAGTCTGGGTTTGTGCGTGTGTGTGTGTTAGAGAGAAAGGGGAAAAGAGTAATCTACAGTGTATGTGTAGGTAAGTACATGTGCCTCTATTTCAGTGACTCTTGTGAGCTTTTTTCCTGAGATTAATTTTAGGGAGGCCATGGTCACTGCAGGGTATTTTAAATGTAATATGTGCCCCAAAGCAGCATAGTTTTAATTAAACCTTCAACAATAAATTACGGTTTAGTTTTTTTCCCACCACGCATGATTAGTGTTCCTAATTTGTTTACGCTTCAGAAATTTCAGGTTTTGCCCATTAAAAAGTCTGATTTATGTCTGGCACAAACAATTTCTGAGAATCTGTCATCTTTATCTGATGTGTTTACCTTTCAGACAAAATCATTCCACAAAGTACTGTGACAAGAACTGTGCAGCAGCAGATAGCAGTTATAAAACACTAAAATATAGAAATATGAGAAGAGAAGATACAGAAAGAAAGAAGTATGGAATGAAAGGAAGAAAGCGGTGAAGAGCTTAGTGGAAGCACTTCATTTGGCTTTATTGATACATTTTTCTCTTTCCATTACTGTAATGTATGCAAATGACTGAATGGGGTGTTTGTTCAGCAGTTTAGTGATCTCAATCTGTCAGAAGTAATGGGAGCCCACAAAGGCTGTAGAGTTGAGGCACAAGCCCCCAGAGAGCTCTATTTCACCAGAGAGGCTATGGCTATCACATGCACATACACGCACACACACACATTCACTATCACACACCCATTTCCAGTTCCTGTTGGATATGATAGAGTAGAGCTGGGGGCTTAGAGCGGCGCTCTGCATACTGGAATATTAATGGTCGAGAGGTGGCTCGATGGGGATGACGAGAGACCGGACTGAACCTTGGGTGCCTGGACATGTCCAATACATCTCCCCCCACTGTACTCAATGCCTTAATTCAACCCACTGATATTTCGCTTAACCTTTTATTTCCCAGAAGGCCAGAGTCAGAGCACATCATTCTCTCCAATTCCCATACATTGAGTGACAAGGAGCTGTCTTCTGGGGCCAGCTTCATTAAGATATATTAGACTGGGCTAACAGATTTAGCCTTAATTTTGTCTCCCAGAGACAGTTTCACACAAATCAAAACTTCGTCTAAGGGTTCGCCACCCGATTCCATCCTGCTAACAGCATAGCAAAGAGTTGCGGTTCAATGGTAACAATCAGTGACACCTGCAGACTTTTAAAAGAGGAACTATTGTGATTTGTGGATGCTAGCAGTGTTTGTTGTAACCCTGACATTTTACGGTCGAGGTTTTCTTGTTTCTAAACATATTCAATGCAACCGTTTACTGACATGTTTCTTTCAATCAAAATAATTAGTTGTTTGCCCCTGTGCATGTGTATGTAGTATAGTTACACAGTCATTGAGTCCCCCCAGTAAAATAGCCTTGTGGAAGGATCCAACAGCTACAAGGACGAGTGAATGGAGCTGAGAGGCTTGAAGCCATTACTCGTGGCCATGTTTTTAGTTTAAAAACTGTTTTAATTTGCTCAGAATTCCAAGCAACGTCCTTAAAATAGTCAAGGACTGGACGGCATTGCCCGACTGATGAGCTTAGATATGTGATAGCTATGTAGCTGAAGTTTATTTGTTAAATCCAAGAAACAGTCTAAGTCTGTCTTTGGGAAACCACCCCCCTAAGAGGGAGGGGGATAATTCCAATATCAAACGCGTCTATCATATTGAAGCCTTCCCTGACAATTTCCTGCCGTCATGAAGAAGCAGCTGTTCAAGCAGCAACACAGATTTACAGTACTTACCTGTTGATGAATAAGAAGCCTCAAGTCCTGTGAGCCTACAAAGCGCACACAACTACCAGTGCCAGTTTCTCACACCAACCTTTTATCCGCCCACACAGGGTCATCCCAGACACACTTTTTCCCAGCCCCTGGGGTATAACCCATAAAACAACCATACCACCTTTTGTGGCTTAAAAATTGACAGATGCATTTATACAGGTACCAGCTTTTTCTTGTTCTCAGATACTTCAGCCTGATTTAGTTCACAGATCAGAGAAAAGGATTCACCACAATGTGTTTATGGATGGCCTCTTTCAAACAGCGATCGTTGTAGACTCTGTTGACTTCAGGCTAGGTTTGTGTACAGGTGTACACAGCACACTCTTGTTTCGGCACCAGGCACTTAAGGTTAAATAAATGGTTGTTAGTGAAACAACTGTTCTATTTAGCAGGCTGCTGAGTTTAAACTGCGGAAACATCCCCTGCTACTGGCTTGTTTTGTCTGGAGGAGCACAGTGTTGTTATTCCTCTCCATCACACCTTTATGTGTTTGAATGAGAGGTAAATCAGATTATTTACAGAATCTTCATGTTTATTTCTGAATGTTTGTGGATTAGAAAAACTGGGTTAAATCATGCTGGTGGCACTTTCAGTTGCACATTAGAATTTTTAAAGCACAAGTACACAAACACCCACCCCCTTGCCACACACAAGTTTTCTCTCCTAATCGCCACCTTCCTTTTAGCCCCCCACCTCCCCCCCCAACCCGCAGTGTTTTCCTCCACTAATGAAATTCACTGTGTACTGTGTGGCCAATTAACTGAAGCACAGATAAACCACGGAGCCTTTTAATTATCAAAATTAGAAGAAACCAGTGTAAATAAGTAAAGGTGCATAACGCAGGCTATTTGGCTGTATGAATACTGCGTCTGTATCTCTCCCCTCAATGTGAATGTCCAGACTCGTATAAAGCAACAGAAAATTGCAATCCCTACAACAAATATTCATCTTTCATGTTGCATCCCACATGTCAGAGGGGGTATTACAAGTTTAATTAACACATTTTAATAGGTGTGTGTCTAAAAAATAAAAAAAAACATTAGCTAAAACTAGAATTGTATTTGTAATTATGTTTTTGCCCAAAATGTAAATTAAAAAAGGTCGTTGATTATGCTGCACGGATTTTCTTTTTATGCTGCACGGATTTTCTTTTTCGCTATTTAGCGAATGCTGTTGTATTACCTCTGATGACAATTATAAAAAGCACCACATTTGTATAGAGTTTTTAAATAACCTTAAGTAAGACATTAACTGGGATTGTTGCAGACCGAGTCCATTAAATTGACCTTTCAAAGCACACACGCTTTATATGACCAAATTATTTACAGCTTTAGAAATGTTTGCTTAACCCCCCATACCCAGTATAAACTATAATACAGTACTTCTCTCATGCTGCCTTGCCACGAGTCATACAGTACAACATCCTCACTGCTCCATTGCAGTATACAGTATGCACGTCTTTGTTTAATTACTTCAGTAATAATGTCAGTTAACTTACTCGTTAGCAGCGTTAACATTTTATTATTGTTTTTTTTTTTTTTTTCAATTAATCCACTAATTGTTTGGCCCAAAAAGCAAATATATTCACTATAATATAAGATTATCTGTATTTTATTATTCATCATGTTCATTGTTGCATCTAATCAAATGTAATTTAATCTAAAATAAGGAAAAGGAGGTGAAACCATCTAATGTTTGTCAGTTATGTTTGATAAATGACTTATACAATTAATAAATTATTAAATTAGTGGCCAGTCAATTAATGACTAATCATTTCAACTCTAAAAATCAGTGTGTGAAATATTACCATACAAATACCAATCAGGTTAGAACTAAGTAAACAGATCAATACATCTTGACACTTGAAGGCAAATATGAATAAAACATATTGAATTGCAGTTCCAGCACATAATGCCGCTGCACATGACATATTCAAACTTCAGCTCTCCACACAGATCTTTGGATTCGGCTCAGACAGCTCTGCCTCTCAGAGCAGAATTCTATATGAGACACATCAGCCATGTATCAAAGTCTGATGAATCCCCAAAAAAACCAAGTGATAGATTTCACAGAATACATGTACTGTACAAAAAAATATCATGTTGCCATTGCCTTGTCTGTCAGCCGTCGTGTTCACCGCCAGACAGAAGACCATTTTGGTGCCCTCTGGTCATATGAGTGAATTCCCTAGAAGTTCGCCAATCAGTATCTTGTTAGGCTGTGACACTCGGCCTGATGTGGCAGCTCCATTAACCAGTAGAGTAAGCTTGCTGACAAGCTGCCTGGACTAGAGCTCCCAGGGGCAGGAGGGGGGTGTGGTGTTGGAGAGCAGGAGGTATACCAATGATGTACACTGGATCTAACCCTTTGCTCCTCAGTGAACAACTGTCATATTCCGCTGATAAGGCCTCCGTGCCCTGCGAGTGTTGGAGGGTGTCCTTTGGGATTTACTGTGTCCTGCTCCCCTGCAATCGAAAACCTTACTTACTTCCTGTGTAAGGTTGGTATACAGTATGCATGGTCACAAAATACTATGCAGAAGGAGAAGAGCCAATATATGTAACAGGCTATAGTGTTCGAAATAGAAAATTATTTTAGTTAATCTCGTTTATCTCCATGTCGCCATGTATTGCTCTGCTGCTTTGTCCCTGTGGGCCCAGGTCTCCACTGATTATTTCTGCTCTACAGAAAGTCGGGCTAAGGACCCAGTGGCAGCAGCAACAATCTGCACCTCATTACTTCCCCAAAAGGCCTGAGCTTAGTGCAGGGTAATAGACAGAAGCCCAGCCGCCCTCATTTGTCATGGGCTCCTGGGTTTGATGCAAAGCCCCCCTTGAGCACTTGTTGCTGAGCTCTAATCCTGCAGTAGACACCAGCCACGCTTCTCTGCTTAGCCATCCCCACTCTCCACCGTCATGGCTCATGATTTCACTTTCATTTGATGTTTTAATGAAATCCCTGAGTCTCAGTTGAATGGCATGCCCATTGTTGGCAAATTATTCTATCAAATGCAAGTGGAAGGGAAACGTGACTGGAGTTATTTGTCTAGTGAATATGAGCCACCAAGCATTTAGGGTGTTTTTCAGCATCTGCATCCACAATAGAAGATGGTTGCAGTTGAACAACGCAGGTTGACTCACAGGAAAATGCTGTTTTCATGTGCCTAATAGCCCTGCTGCATTATCCATTCAGGTGAGTGTAAAATGAGTTGGGTGTAATCTACTTAATGCTAGCAGATAGTGTACAGAGCACATATGTATACAATGGCTGATATTTATTCCTGGACAGACCAGTACAAACACCTAGTAGCACCATTTGTCGTCCCTTATTGCAAATAATTGCGATGCGCCCAAAAGGCTGGGGAAAGCTCCTTGATGAAAAGGCCTGAGTATCATTAGCTGAAGTTGCTGTGTGTGCCAGTTGAAAGCCTCTCTAAAATGTAAATCAAACTAATGTCCAAGCACTTCCTCTCCTTTCCCCACAGTAATGCTATTCCTTTCTTGCTGATGCTGTCGAGGGAATACGGTGTTGTTCTGCTGTTTGCTACTGGGCTCTCTGTTGATTTCTAACCCCCCCTGACAGGACCCAGGGATCACTGTGTCTGCACGACTGCGGCCCATCTCTCGCCTGCAGTCTGCTCATACATACGTGTCCCCACAAGCGATTAGCTGAAGTTATTGACTGCATTTGCGCGCTTTGGGGCAATTAGGCGCTTCATTATGCAAATAAAGTTCACTAATTACCTCACATTTGCTAATTAATTATAAGATACTGTATATGGTCGTCTACGTCAAAAAGATGTGGCCTTTAACCGTTCAGGGCATGTACTTGTGAATAAATTAAGGACAGCAAATAACACAGTGGACCATTTCCCCAGCATGTCGCTGTGCACTCAGCTTCGCAAATTTCAGGCACAATGGAAAAGTCGGAGGAGAAAGAGATCTCTAATTAAAATGAATCTGTGACAGTCAGAAACACTAACAGTTACAAACGGCAATCTGATGGTAGTCAACAGGGGATTCTCCAGTAATTGGCAAAATGAGGCTCATCAATCACACAGAGGGGGAATGCTGCACAGACAGTATCCTGTCAGAGTCACCCACTGTTGGGGGAGCAGCATGACGTGTGTCTCAGGGACAGAGTCCTGTAGAGAAGGCACAGTTTCTTCTCTCTCTCTCTCCCTCTTTTTCTCTCTCTCTTTCTCTCCCTCTCCCTCTCCCTTCACCCTCTCCCCGACTCTGTTTCCAACCACATGTGGCTCTCAGTAGACGTCTCTCCAACTCATTCTGACAGGCTTTGTTTTTGCTTGTCGCATTTCAAATGCGGATTGGCTGGCATTCTCTGCCAGTCAAGGCCGAGACAGAATTGTCAAAACACACTGTTGAATTCCAGCTTTTAGAGGATATTCTTTGCTTATGACATGTGCTAGGAGGCCTCCATACTTCCTCTTCATTCAAGCATTCAAGAAAATACTGGTGCTGCTGATTTTCTATTCAAGAGACCTTGATCACTTTTTTAAGTCAAAATAACTTCTATTTTTTCAATAGTGACATCTCAGAAGTCTTATTTGGTAGGGAACCTAGAACTGGTAGCATGGAATGGGAGCATTGTATGAACTTTGTTTGAACCTAACAAGGATAGCAATATCCTGATGAGCAATGTGCTGCGATGATTAATGCTGGGTCACATGGCATACCGTCTCTTGACTGTTTTATCAATTGACCCTTCCCTAACCCTTTCCCTTTGCGGCTACTCCGTTAACCTGTCAGAGTTACTATGGAGCCTTACGCTGCCACTATCTGATTGAGAAGCTAAAGCCGACAGATAACAGTGTAAAAGTAAACCACATCGCCTGGCAATCAAGACAGAAGACAATTAAATCATGAAAAACACTGTTTCTGTAAAGCCAGTTACATCTTTATTCAGCACGGGTTTACATTCTGTACAGGTGTTGATGTAGAAACGTTTTTGAAACGCATGTATCTCTTTCCAAGCTGTCTGGGTAATGAATATTGTGTAATATATAACACAAAACACAAAACAGTTATATGTCAGGCTAGTCACGGTAAATGTAAAGTGAAAGTATTCACAGCTTTATCTTTATAGCTTTCACCGATAGGGCTAAGCTAGTGTAAGTCAAAACAACAGCCATGCCCGTGTGGGTTTTTATTGAGAATTAACCTCTAATCAGCAGATAAACTGCATGGATACGTAAGGTAACCTCCAGAAGTGCCAGTGGTTGTGTTGTTGATGGCTCCTCCATGGACATGATTATATGAGATGAGCCAGTTTGCTGTGAGGAGGGACCTCTGGCTGGTGCACTGACACACAGAGAGCAAGACATTTAACACCTTGCTGTTAGCTGCAATAGCAGTGGCATACAAAATAAAAACTGATTAGTGCCATAAATGTTTCTAATCCATTTCCCCCCTTTCTATTTCCTATTTTCTTGCGGTCCCACACACACACACTCTATATACTGCTGGTGGGTCTAAGCCCTGTCATTTAACACCAACAGGAATGTGTGGGACACATCTGCTACCCGGACCTTCAACAGCTGCCCTTGAATTGACTTTCTGTGATTAAGACTTACGGTTGATCCCTGGGCTTTTTGCCTTGATGCCTTGCAGCTTTCCATCCTAACTGAAGAACATAGGTTGAAAGAGAGCATATATGGAGACAAAGTGGCCATATTTATCTTTCTGTGTTGCTCTCCTCTTTCTTTTCTGTGCCACGACTTTCAAAGGTGCCTGTGCAGGTGGTAAGAAGTACAGCAGTTGCAAAATTGTTTGAACTCCCCTTGAGGTTCTGCACATTTTTTGTTCAAATGACTTGATAATACACACGTTGAATGCAAAGTAAAATTAAGTGTATTACCGAGAGGGTATATTATTATTATTATTAACTATTCTTTAATGAAACATAAAGCGGATATACTGAAATGATAGGCCTTTAGTGAGTATTTGTCTCTTTTCTTAGACCATCGCATAATTTAAATTGCATAAACATATTGGCAAAATATCCCCAAAATGTACACTGAAATACTTACGTTTCTCATGCATCTTGTAAGACATGGAAAATGAATTTGCTGCAGTGTTCTGAAAGTCAAACTCACATCCATTTTCAGCATAGACAATGGACCTCATGCAGGAAGCCTTATGAGAACAAATTTCTTCTTATATTTGTTCGTATGCACGATTTGTTCTTATTTTGTTAGTACCCATTGATTTCATTGGATGCTTTCTTACTATTGCTCTTTCTTAAGTAAGAGAGAACTTTATGAGAGGTTGACAAACAAAAAAGTACTGTAAAAAGAGCGAGTTGGAGCACGCAGGCGCAGTGAAAGTGACGTGAGTCCTTTGTCAGGTTCAGGACAAGAGCGTCATTGACGTTGACATGACTAAGTTGTTTTGTTGCCTAAACCTAACTTCCTGTGAAGACAGAAGTTTATTTTGAAAAGCTATATGCATGTAACGAGTGGAAAGTGACCGCCATCCCTGCCACATACAAAAGTGACGCTAGAGGGGAACCTAGAGCGCCATAGTTTGAAGCTTAGTGTCAGTGACCAAGCGTCGGTATTTGACGGGTTCAGAGTGAGAAGATGTTGTTTTGACAACGCATGAATATCATATAATCAAATTAGGATAATTATACATTTTAGAGTACCGGTAATTAATGATTACCAAATTCATGGGCTAAATAAATACATAAATAAATAAATAAAATCGGTCCATTGATCCCAGTCAAAGCCCTTGGATGATTTTGCGTGTGTTGAACTTTTTAGAATCTTCTTCATGGAAACAGCAACGAGGTATAGCATTTAGAGCCAGATCACCAAACTGATGGGAGGAAGAAAATTGCTTCTCAGAAATAAAGTTGGAGCATGTGTAATAGATGAACATATTCCTATGGCATTGACACTGGACTCACTGAACATTGAGATGTGAGAAAAATAAATCTTTCAAATGCTAATTAACAGTGGAGCAAAACTTCTTTTGTAACCAGGGGCTCTTCCCACTTCATACAATTTCTTTGTGATGATGAGATTTGTTTTTTTTAAATATGTATACACCACCTCCCTCACAAGCCAAGAGTGCAGAAATGTTTCAACACACTAACAGCGGTTGCAACTGTAATACATTGAAGCACATTTCTGTCCAACTGTGTCCTGATGTTACACGTCACAGAACAGGCGCTGGTGTGAAAACACATATCCAGAGGTGTAGGTAGCAACAGGCGTTAACTGGAGGGAGACGTCGGTTTGGTGCTGCCACAGCTCAGTGGTGACGAGGTGGTGTTACTGTATGGTTGCCATCATCAAAGCACCAACCTAGAGATTTGTATGTTGTTGTTGTTTTGTAAAAAATGCAGTCAATAAGCTCTCCAGCACAGAGCAGATCATGGCACCAATCATTGATTGAAAACATGCTTGAAAGGTTTCTTGAGGCGATCTGAAATGTGATGTAGCTAAATAAAGACTCATTTCAGCAATTTAAATGACTGCAGTTTACTTTTTATGCACTCTGTAGGCTGAATGTGCTCTTGGGTCATGTTTGTGATGAACAGTACAGTGGGGGTTATGATGCCTCAGGCTTGTTTGATGAAGTGGTTATATTTTTTAACGTCTATGAGCAAGGTCATTGTGCTGCATCTAAAAGTCAATATATTTGCATGTGCTCCATTAGCCTGCTCTTATAGTTGGCATGTACCAATCAGACTTTTAAAGACTGCTTGAATAATAATTTATATTATGTATATATATATATATATATTATTATATTATTTCATTGTACACTGTCTATCCCTTTAGTTCCAGTAGTGACATGTTTTAAAGTATGATTTTTTTTCTGTGCCACCTGGTTCGCAGATTTTATTCAGTTGCTTATAAAAATTGAATCATTAAAGGCAACCGTTGTGAACACGACTGTTCAAAGAATGTCCATTGATTCATGTATTCAGAAAGACAGTACAATGTCTGTTGTTTTTTTCCGGTTTAAAAAAAACAGTCTCTAAATTGTTTAAATCATGCACAAAATCATGATGCCACTGTAATCACCCAATTGAACCTTCGATCCCCTTCACTCTGTCGCCTGTTGTCTAATTATGTTTTTCCTGCCTTTTTGCAGTATTAAATGCATGCACTGAATACTCAACATATATGTTTTATGGTAAAAAGCAGGGATGTTATTTTTGATTTTGACATCAAATAATGACCCAAAGCAATTTTAATCGGTAGCATTACAACAGGTGCTGAATTCACTGGGAAATAAATTCAGTACAGCTTTTCCCCCCATCTGCACAAAAACTCAATGCTCTCATTGCCATCGCCACATGTCTTTGGGCTTTGAATCATCAATTCAAGATTGCTTAAAAGAGATGTACTTAACATTGTGAACATTAATATGGCAGCACATAATTAGTTAATTTGGGGCTGCCTCCTGTAGAAGTGCGCAAACTTGTTAAAGTAAACATGTCAAAACCAAAGACAGCAGAGCAGGATCCCTACTCAGAGGGCAGTGCTCTTAAACTGACAAATCTTTGTTTGCATTTTTATGTCCAATAAAAATAATGGATTGTTCCCCCTTTCCCCTTCCTGTGCATTCCATGAAGACAAGAGATTATCTTTAAAAAAGTCATTTGAATTATATTACTAATGTTAGCATTTTTCATTGCTTGGATTGCCAAGGCTACAAATTTAGCTCATGCGCCTTAAAACATTCAGGTCAACCTTACTTTAAGCCTCAGAGCTGTAATATAATTGATATTTATCACATGACTGAGTGTTGGTTTGAAATACAAAATGTCACAGGGAGTTGTTAGTGCCTCTATATGATTATATACCATCCATTATTGTTTGAACAACATGACAATGTTACTGAGTATCCTATACTAAGCTACGGTAGCTTACAGTAAATGGTACAATCATTCCAAAGTGGGTTTAAATTCAGCCATTAACTGTCCGGCAGGATGTTGCTCTGTAAATGTGCTGTCCTCAAAGATTATGTCGTACCTGGTCATGTTTTTTTCTTCATAGATTTTAAATGATGACGTAAAATAAAACATGGGGCATAGTAAACATCATGGTGTAAATACTATAATATTTGTATTTGTCTAATTCAAACTCAAACTATCGATCTTGCAATTAGCCTCTGTTGCTGTGTGTGTGTGTGTGTGTGTGTGTGTGTGTGTGTGTGTGTGTGTGTGTGTGTGTGTGTGTGTGTGTGCTATATGTATACAGATTAATTTAAATATCTTGGTAAATATCTTGGCTCTCGTTTGTACTATCAGAGAGAGATGGTCATTGTGCCTGGTGGGGGGGGGAGGGGGGTGGGTTAGGGAGTGTACATGAGATAGCTGCAAGGCAGCACAGAATGATAGCCATGAATGAGGCATTTTCCATTGAAGTGATTAAAATGATAGAGGACAGTGGCAAACTCATTCGTCTCTGAGCAAGGTGATGAGGGACACTCGGTCTACGAGAAAGGTCCTTCGCTGCATTCATGTATATGTGAGAGCGTGTGCATGTGTGTGTTTATGTGTCACAGATGTAGCACAAGTTGTGAAATGGGACTGGCATGCAGGCGGCCAGGGAGATGTGGAGCGATGCCCACAGGAGGGCTATGGCTTTTCACTGTGCATCTGAACAGACAGCCAAATATTTATCATCACCCACAGTCTACATTCTACATATTTATTTGACCTTCATCAGAACAAAGAAAAACATTCCTCATTGCCAACCTAAGTGCTTGTTGTTGTTTTTTACTTTTTTTAATTTATTTTTTGTATTTTGCTTGAACAGTAACCAAAAAAAGAGGAGTAGCAGTAGTCGAATGGAAGTTCCTTGAGGTTTCTGTGGAGGTGATTAAGCTGGACTGTAATCCGTTGGTCTCCCCGGGTTCAGCAGATTATATTTAATTGTCTTACATGTGTGCCTGGCTTTGTTTGTTTTCTATAATGCAATAGATCATAAGTAGGGAGAGAATATATTTTGATGCTAGTAACATTTATTTTCTCTCTCTACCTGACACAAATGGTCAACCATGTCCTATACTTTAAATGTAAGTACCGCTATCCTCAATGGCCTTGTTGCCAACACATAACCCCTCTCGAGCACATTAATTGTATGTCTACACCCAGTTAGCATTGGCAGCCCTGTGAGAACGTTGACATGAGGTCCTTTGGTTCATCTCTATCTCTCTCTCTCTCTCTCTCTGCCTCTCCCATCAACCACTCTAATCTCCTGAATGCCATCCACACTCACCATTCATCTCCTGCCTTCTGGATTGGTTTCACACAGTGATCCCCTCACTGACCAGACAGACGAATCAACAATTAACCTCTAAGGCTGACCTGAAATATCTCAAACCTTCCCCCCTCCACATCCTTATTGGCCTCTAATAGATTTCTAACAGGTAGAAAAAAAAGTGGATTGAATCTTGGCCGTCCAACCCTTAGGCTCTGTGCAGGAACACTGTTCAGTTTGTTGTCTTTTTTTTTTTTTTTTTTCCTCGCTAAATACCACAGTCGTGACTGTGGTACATGATGCTGTCTGAGCTGAATGTGTAATGTTAGGGCCAGGCTGATTATACATCGTGCCAATGTGTTAAAAATGGCATCAGACGTTGTGGCTTCACAGAATTATTCTACCAATTGCCTCCCCATTACCATCCTGTTAAAGCCCTCCATTTTGGTTATTGTGCTAATAGCTAAAAAGCACTTTGCTGGAGCCAGTTTGACTGAAACTATAATCTCCACGAAGACGATATAGTCCCTGTGTCATTGAATGTCACTTTAGCCATTATTGCAGGATTTACAGCTCATGCAGCATCTGTTCTCTACCTCTCTAGTTATCATCCCACACAGGGCTATGGATATGCGTTGCTGTGCTGCAGACACATGTTAGCGATCCACAAATGACCATCTCTCTATTTTCACCGAAGCTGAAAGGCCCTCGAAGTAACCTTTCAGGGCACCGCTCTGGCACTCAATGTTTGGTCATTGTTAAGATATGTCTTGAAAATGCATCTGTGTGCTGTCAGGCATGAGGGTTTAGATCATAGAGTGTGCTCATATGCTTTCCTTAAACGTGCACGCATGTGTGTGTGTGTGGTCATTGTGTTGGTAGTTGAAGGAGATCAGATTGTAACCAGTAAGGTAATGATTCATAAGACAGCCAGTAGGACTTATCCACTAATAGATCTCCTGGGAGATAACCTAATCCCCCAACAATATCTCCTTATCATATTACAAGTGAACTATGTACAGAATGGGCTTCTCTATCCACAAATGAATACTAAGCCCTATACTTACCTTTAAGCTTATTAGATTTGATCTGAAACACAGCAGTATCAAGTATTCTCCCAGATGCAAGGCTGATCAGAGATAATAATCCCATAATCCTTTCTGAGTTTAGTTTTAATTTCACAGTCTACCGATTGCCAGGACTTTATATAGGATGATGTATGTCTTTTTTTTCCCCGAAGCTGTAGGCCTAGCATTTAAAGACATTCATGAAATAACTTGCTAAATTACATTCATTAAAATCAAGGGAAGAATATTCTGTATTGGAGGACAGTAAATACACTATGTAATCTGTTCATTGAGTGCCTTTGTCATCCACAGAGATCACAAGAGGGAGCTTGTCAGTGGCAAATGAAAGTTAGACTTCTTTTCAAGGTGCGGATTGGAGATTAGTGGTAATACTCTTCTCTGGCCGCTTTCACAGAGATGATACGATTTGCAAAAGATGAGACCCCCTTTTTCTCTCTCTCTCTCACTTACTCTCTCTGTCTCCCTCACCCATACATTACTGCCGTGTCCACGCTCTCTCATGTTACCCATCTTCTTTCTTCTCTTTATCCCTTTCTTTCAGATTGACTAAGCTTGAAAGTGGGTTGCTAACTCTTTTTAGGAGTCCAAGAGGAAGAGATTGTATGAGTAAGTAGATCTTCTGAACAGAGCCCCGCTGGGCTTTGTGTTGCCTAACAGACTCCCAGGGCATCCACTAGCTTTTCGAAGCCCTTCATTTTGTCCCCACAAATGTGAGCGCTTCCTCGTGTCAATTCCTAGTGATTAGCTGTACTATTGTCTGCACCACTTGGTGACAATACAGGAAAAAAGGGCTCAAATTTCAGGCCAACATTTTCTATCAGCAGGTTTATGGTGTATCCTTTTGTTCCACCTTATATGACTATAATATGTAATGCCTCTGTCTAAAAAAGAATTCATTGTTAAACTAACAGCTTGAGGAAGTAGATGCAGGAGGACAGGGTCTAAATATCATTCATGGCTTTAGTTTCTTTAGTTCTTTTTGATAGGCTGCCACGCCGTTTTCACTAATTGGCCCTGTGTAGAGGGAGGGACCAGACCTTCCTTTGCTGTTCCGTGCTCATCTGGAATGTATTTATGTAGGTCTGGGTGTGTTGCTCGATAGTTACCCACATGTTCACAGATCGCTAGCCAATAAGGGAAGGGAGTTGTCACGGTCAATTAGGTGCTTAATGAGAGATCACAGATGAATTAAGGTATTTTCCCCAAAGAGCGTCTTCTTTCTCTCCATCATAATGGTGGTTTTTAGAAGAGCCACTTATATCTTTCAATGCTTTGCTGGAGCACTGAGAGATGGGGTGAACATGTACATCGGTATGTATACTGGATATGGGTACATTTTGGATGGCTTTCAAGTTCAAAATTCTATTTTACAATATATTATAGTTTACAATACTGGCTAGCAAGATTACAACTTTTGAGTGGGGCAACGTTTCATTCTCAACAGCTACGGCACTTTCAAGCAATGGTTCTCCAACATAATTTTGATCCCTATTTTCTCTCGTTAATGCTGGTTAGTTTTACCCAAATTTCACCACATCAAACAATCCAGGAAAAAAACACTTACTTTTTCGATGAGCTACTCACAGCTCATATGCATATGCAGCCTGTAATGAGGGGTCCATTTTAGAGGTCACAAGCCAAAAGAGTGGTTGAGAACCACTGGGTTAGTGTGGAAGCCTTGAATAACAAACGTATTCATATGAGGAACCTGGTGTGTTGGTATCTCAGTACCCTACATGGTGCTACATGCAAAGTCTATCCACCTGCATTGGATTACTGCACATGAATAGGTGCTGTGCTTTCCGACATGTTTACTTACAGAGCACACAGGCATTTCCTATCTGTCTCACTTGCAATAGTCTTTAATTTGGGCATAACATCTAGGTTTCCTTTGAAATGCAGTTTTGGAATTGTGCCAGTGTCATCTTGTGCTTCTTAAGTCTCTGTTCCACATTCTCAGATAATGACAGGATTTTGTAGCGACTGTCGAAACTGCTCTTATTTCAGCTCTTGTTTCATTACATGGCGTCGGCGTGCGTTCAATGCTACAGAAGTTTGATTGTTTCCCACTGCTTGTTATTAGTGCAGCATCAAAGCTAGACTTGGTAAACACATTTGCATTTTAATGACTGATATAGATTGTTCTCTTGCTCAATACCACCGTCAACCCACAACCCCTGCCCACAGAGATAAAAAGTGGGCAGCACCTAGTCTAGTTAAAAACACCGACCAAACACACAGCACTGTAAGTGACAATTAGAACGCAGAATTAGCATCCACGAGCATAGAGGACTGCTTTATTTTAAAGAGGCAGCATAGTGGCCTATCAACTCCCCAAGGTTTCATGTGACAGCAGGCCAAGAATAAAAAAAAAAGCCTGGATTTTGGTAATTACGAATATAACTGGGTTAATGTGTCCACGTTGTGGAATGGTGCGGTTAATGTTATGAAGAGAGATTGAGCGGTTGGAAATGAGATCTCAGAGCACGAACGGATGTCATCGGAGCAGCAATCAGTATTTGAGGATGCAGATAATTTTTTGTGTTCCCAACTCATTTTCTTCCCCTGCCACCTGCAGAGGAATCATGTAATCTGATGCAAATTACAGCAACAGACTGCCAATTGGAGCGGTTTGAGGAGGTAACAGCCAAGCTACATACCTGTGGTGTGTTCGCGTGTCACTCAGATTCCCGTCTTGATGAAGATTCTGTGAAACTGATGATTCCCCACATTGATCTTAGTGTCTTTGCATGACACTTTCTAAGAAAGACTGTAGACTGCAGCAACATTTGCAAAGGAAATGTTCAGAATTTGATGTCTGGATTTTTCACCAACACAACTGTCAATGTCAACTGTTTACAAGTGCCCAACGCCAGTCCCTCTTTAAATATGTGCTCTGAGAACTATGAAAGCGTCCTCCTTGAGGTGTGAGACAAAAATATAAAAAAGGACAAGAAGTCTATTGTCTATTTACTCCTATTACACAACATGCCTTTTGTCCCCTGTCTAGTGTCTACACTGCTTCCTCACACTGTTCTTTGTTCATGTTGTGATAATACATATTTCCTGCAGTATTTTCCAGGGAGAGCAAATCATGTATCGCAGCAGAGATAATCTGAGCAAATGTTTTCTTCAGTGGTCCACTCACTGTTAAGGTCCTGTACTTGGATGTGTACGCCTTCAAAACCTTTTTGCTATGTCACCCATCGACAACCAATTAAGCCAATAACAATGATTTTCACAGATAGTTCCGTTTTTTGGACAGAAAAGAAAATATAATTGGCCAAAGAAAGTGATGTTTAAAAGCAGGGGTTCTTGTTTCAATAACATTATTGACGGTAATTTTGTCACTTCACAATGGTAGACAGGCTGGAGAATGAGAGGAGGGCAGTTGGAAAGGCTCTAATTTATCCGTTTGTCTGTGTTTTCCTCCCCAGTCTAGAAGGGGAGAGGAGGCTGTAACAGGGCCCAGCTCCACATGGGAGAGTTGTGTTTAGTGGTGGCATTGATTTTTATAAAAGGTTGCGCAGCGGGGAGGCTAGGTAGGCCTGTCAACCGTAGCTCTCCCCAAAGCACATTACGCTGTCAAGCTAATTGCACCCTCTCTGTAATCCCAAAACCCTAAAATGGACACAGTATGCAGACATATGTAGGGGCAGAAGTAATTTATTACATTGACTGTCGTTACTGTAATAAAGATGTTTTTTGTGTACTTTCACTGTTACTTAATTACTTTTTAAACACAGGTATTGTTCTACGCTATGTTTCAAGTCGCATCTCTGACTGCCCACTGTTGCTTCTATATGAAGTATCAAGCTATGGATGTGGCTTAATAACCCGCCTTGGTGTCCAGAGACTTTAATTCATTGTTGACCTTATTTTTTTCCTGTTTTATCCTCTTTTCTGGTTATTCTAATAATGCTACACTGATGCAGGCAGTTGTATATTTATATTTGATCAGTTGTGTGCACAGGCTGCAAAGTGCTGTCTATAGAAATGGAACGTATTATTGGTTTAGACATCAGGGCTCAGTGGCATTATGTTGCTCCACTAGTGTATATGTTGACATTCAACACAATTCATTTTGTAGCCTAAGAGCATTCTTCATATATCATCATATAACACTTTTTTTCTAATATTTCTTTCCCCCATTTTTCTTCTCCCAGCTCTTCTCAACAGAAACAGGGTTTTGCAGATACATACCATGGATTTAGAAGCTAAGAAAGCTGCTAAAAATGCAGATAACAGAGAGGAAAGATGGATTTAGTCTAAACCACTTTTTTTTGCAGTCAGTGGATGAGATAGCCAAGCTCTTCTCCTCTCCTGAATGTAGTGAGAGCCCGGTCAACTCTATCCAACCTGTTTTCAAGATCACTGAAATAACTGACTCAGAGGTAGCCAAGCTCATTAGTGGTATGAGAAGCTCCAAAGCCAAGGATGTCTTTGGCTTTAACGCCAACTTCTTTAAAGAACATAAGGACTCCTTGGTCCAACCCGTAACTCATCTGGTTAACCTATCCCTTAAACATGCAGTGGTCCCCTCAGCCTGGAAGGTGGTGGTGGTAACCCCAATCTTCAAGTCTGGGAAAAAATCTGACATGTCCAACTACAGACCAATCTGCATCTTACCGATAATATCAAAAATAGCAGAGAAATCGGTTGCCCAACTTCTTGTAGAGCATCTAAACAAAGACCATCCCCTGTTGCATCCTATGCAGTTTGGTTTTCGTGCCCACCACTCGACTGAGACGGCCCTGTGTGTCAAAGATCAAGGGTCTGTTGGACAAGAATGCATGTGTCGGTGCTATCTTTTTAGATCTCAAGAGAGCTTTCGACACTGTAGATCACCAAATCCTACTGACCAGGTTAACCCATTTCAACTTTTCCACCCATGCTCTGAACTGGTTCAAATCATACTTATCTAACAGGAAACAATCTGTTACTGTAGATGGTGTTAGGTCTCCCTGTCTTGAATGTCCTGTAGGTGTTCCTCAAGGATCGGTCCTTGGGCCGCTTTTATTTTCCCTGTTTATTAACACACTACCCAACTCCTGTCAGAATATACTTACACAGATGTACGCAGATGATGCTGTAATCTTTCAGCTAAAAACAACCAAGACGCTTTACGCATCCTCTCCTCCGCTATGTCTGATGTCCAAGCTTGGCTCACAAAATCCTGCCTCCTGTTGAATACTAAAAAAACTGTATGTATGATTTTCTCCAAACGTGCCCAAAAAATAACACACTCGAATATATTTGTAAAGGGAACAGAGCTAGACTTAGTAACCGAGTTCAAGTACCTAGGGGTAAATCTAGACTACACCCTGACCTTTAAGAGCCATGTCAAAAAGGTAGCGACTCACATCAAATTCAACCTCCTAAATTTCAGGCACATCAGAAACAGCTTGACAGAAAACTCAGCCAGGACATTCCTACATTCCATGATCGTCTGACCAGCTGGTCACTCACGTGCACAGCAACACTCAAACCCATAGAATCTCTGTATAAGAGAGCACTCAAAGTCTTTGACAAGAAACCGCGAACCTATCATCACTGCCACATCCTGAACAAACATAAGTTTTTAAGTTTTAACAACCTTATCAGCCTTAAAGAAGCCAGCATCATTTACAAAGTCCTAAATGGTCTGGCACCTCCACCGCTGAACGAGTACATCAAACAGAGACCTGTCTGCGGCCCTGCGACTAGAGTCACCAGAGCCTCCGACAGAGGCGACTGTGTCATCCCACACAGGCGCACCACCTTTGGTCAGACGGTTCTGTCTGTCAAAGGCGGCACCCTCTGGAACACTTTACCATCCTCCGTTAGGGAGTGCCCAAACTTCAGCACTTTTAAAAAGCACATGAAGGGATGGCTGTTGTCCACCCAAACTTGTGCACATAGATAGTTTAACCTGGGTTAGCAGTATTAGTGTCATGGATATGTGATGTACTAATGTTATATGAATGAATGAAACCTTAAATGTGCAAATTAATTAATGCCCTTATGTGCAATATATCTGGGTGCAATATGATGTCTTCCTTACACTGTGATATTTTTTTCTAGTTTCTTTTATATATATATGCGATTCTTTTTTTATCCATCGTTAACTTTTTATTATCGAACTATTGTATATTGTCAGCTACAGACTGTAATTGATTTTAGTTTATTACTATTGCATTTTGGCATGACCTTTTCCTTTAGGACACTCAGCCTGTACATTCTGGCAGGGGGACAGACAATGGAAATCAGCCTTGCGGCTGTAATTGGGTGCATTTACATTTTAATTTAAAGTGTTCATCAATGTACATTGTCCCTCTCGAACAAATAAAAACTAAACTAAATTTACGGATTTGCATAGTTAGTTTCACAGCTTATGCAGTTATATGTTGGTCAGGGAGGACCGAGGAAGTAATGGGATAGAGAGAGCAGAAGTAAAACATGAGTGGGTCAGGGAGATGAAGACAAGAAGGCAGAGGAGATACTTAGTAAGAAGGAGATGAACTGGCAATAAAAGTCATTTTATTTGTACAAGTTGGAGGACACACACACACACACACACACACACACACACAGCCAGAGGCAGTTCATCAACTGCTTGTCAGTGCTCTCTCCCCCCTCTTCCTCTCTCTTCAGAGGGAATCTTGTCAGGGTCAGGTGTGGAGATAACCTAACTTGGACACAAAGCATCCACTACCTCTCCACTGAACTTACAACCAAAAGCACTGAACCTTGAGTCACCACTCTCTATTTAGTCACACTGTGATTACGCTACACTCTTCATAATTTGGAACACATTGGTAAAGAATGAGGAGAAACACTGTGGTATAATTGGGGTTTATGGTGCTTTTTGCAAGGTCGCGTCTCAAGAATTTGAGTGCCTTCCGTGGCTGTTTGTTTTTACATGTGTATCTATGTGTGTGTGTGTGTGTGTGTGTGTGCTGCTACACACATTTATTATCCCCAAACAAATAGATTGTAAGTGCCAGTTTGCTGTCACTCATTAGGCACTATTCATTGTCAAATCCACTTGCCTTCTAGCGAGTACATCTTACTGTACTCTCCCTGTCATATTTCATATTTTTATTTTTCCTCTGTCTGTACATGCCACCCATCAGTTTTTTGACTGGTGAGTCACATTAAGCTCCTCTGTCCGCCTGCTGTGCCACATGACAGAAAAACTCTTGGGGTGATCATTTTATCTTACACTTGATTGCCAGATAATTATCAGTTAATTATTTAGAGCCTTAAATTAATTTGCTAAAAATAGCCTCTGTGCCTCTGCGTTGCCAATGGAGACTGCTCCATTATTCTTTTCCGGTCTGCGTCTCTTCTTCTCCAGCTCGCCGTCTTTGACAGCTACCTCTGCCACTCATGTCTGACTGTAATCTAGTCAAAGAGGAGGATGTCCTCTTTTGTATTTAAAGCAAACCAATTTAAGCTTAATGGTTCATGGCTGATTGTTTGAATTTTGCCTATCTTGTGTTTGTCGTGCTTCCCTTTGCCAGTTTAGAGAATTAGGTTTAATTTACAGCATGTCGATCATGTCGCCGCTTTAGGAAACTGAACTTACGATTACAGTACACATCAAAAGTTCTATTGAGGCCCCACGTTTAGATTTAGTGGTGAAACTTTGTTAAGTTACATCCACTATCTTCAGACTCTGCAGGTGAGTTTGTCCACTCTGTAGTGGATGGCATGTTCTTTTCACTTCTAACTCTACTCTTGAGACACTTCATTAGGCTGAAAGGGTTCTGAACAAAGACATGTGCTGTAAGTGGTCTTAGTCTTTGGCTTAGATATTTGAAATGTACTCTTCCTTTCCTGTTTTTTCCACCTGTACACATACACAGACACACGCAAACACACAGACATACACACACTCAGACACAGAACCAGAGGCCAAATAGGCTGACCTCCTGAATGGGTTTGTGCTGTGGTAATGATAAGGCTATTGAATGGAGCTGTACTCTGTCACGCTAGCTGCTGGGCCAGTCCTGAAGGAATCTGATCAATATACAGTCTCTCTCTCTCTCTCTCTCTCTCTCTCTCTCTCTCTCTCTCTCTCTCTGCCAACCCATCTCTTATCGCTCTTGCCACTATTATTACTTTATCTACAAACAAATTGCTTGACCAATTGTTGACTATTTGCACTGAATTATGCTTACTTAAACCATCTTCATATCTACAGTTCAGGCTCTGGAAAGGCTGTAAGTGTCAACACAGTTGCTCCAGACAGCCTTACCTTTGATGAAAAGGTAGATTATCGTATTTTGAATGAATAAGTGAAACAATTTAGACATTGGTTTTCATTTTATTTGAGCAATTTAATGATTTGTGCACAAACAACACTAGTTGACCTTGATAGGTGTCAGACTTGTCCCCTTCACAGACACAAACACACTCGCATATCTAATTGGTCTGAATATATCCTCCTTTGTTGTGGACTGTGGAAATAATATTCTCCGTATCGAGTAGCTAACCTCTCATTCCCATGTAAATACAGATCCACGCTTGATGGTATCGTTGAGTTATTTACAGCATATCAATGTTATTTACATATTATGAAGAAATTCAACGAGTCCATGTTGTGTTGCTTGTGCAGCACAGAAGGTTGAAACAGTCCAGCTTGAAGGCAGGAGAATCCATTGACATATAGACACTCCCAGCCTGCGAGAGGCACACATCAAAGGCAGTCCAACATGATATCTTTATGCAAACGGCACTGCCTGGCTTGATTACTGCTCTGTTCAGGAGGCATGCATTAAGTGGCCACCTAAGAGGTCCCATTCCCAGCCTTATACACCGTGATCATAGGAGGATGTAATCTCGACATGCTGTGAGCAAACCTTGGTCAAATAGCACTTTTCAAATACTTCCCTACCTTTTTTAAAGCTGCTAGGAGTAGCAGATTGTATAGAAAGAGTTGTCAGTCGGTATAAGTCATCATTTATTTTGTTTTTTAACATTCCTTTGCATCGTTTTGCTGTTATCGTTCCAAGCGTTGTTTGAGATTTCACGTGTAATGTTTCTGCTTTACCACATTGTAATGACTAGTGAAGATAAGCAAAAATAGCTGCATGACTGGAGACGCAGCAGCTGCAGTGATTTATGTCTTTCAAATCACAGCAGCAGCTTGGTGCCATATTTTTGTGTGTTTTATATTTTAGGGCGTCCCATGCTCATCATGCCCTGCAGACCAGAAGACTTAATTGTCAGATCAGATAATTGATGAAAGAAGTCATGTTGAAACGGCAATCTTAAATTCATTTGAATGTGCTATTTGTATAGGACAGATCAGTAGGACTGCAGTACACCTGCAATAGTTATGAACCGATGAAAACAGGCTTGACAATGCGTGTACGTGTGTGTGTGAGAGTCATTTTGTGAAACACTTGTTTGAGGCAGATAGACTGTTAAAACAGAGAGACAGAGCATGAAAGCGATTGTGATTCCTCACCGTCATTGTCGCGTATAACTGGATCGACATATATGCAAGGAAACAAGTCCATACTGTGCGTCCCACATATTCTTTGCAGTCCCTCAGTAGAACAACCAGACGTGTCTTGGAAATTGATCATACTATGAGGAAATAACTGTTCTTCCCAGTAGGAGGCAATGAGGCTAATATATTATCTCGAAATAAAGCGAGCCAGGTCAGAAACTGGGGCAATGTAAATAAGACACAATGCGGCCGCAATTGTGTTTGGCACTAAGCTGTGTGGATGAAGCAATACTGTATGTTATTTAAGTATTCAAAGGTGTGCAGTAAATTAATCTAAACAAAGTTAAATATTTAAACTAAGAATTGTTAGTTATATAAGGAAAATATTGTGTTCTTTTTCCTACCAGATTCAGACAGCTTTGTGCTGGTGGTTGTAGTTATTGACGACCTAATCAATGAATGTGCAACGCTGGGTATCGCTGGCATCTCAAAGTCTACTCATGGGTGTTTTTTCCAAATAAGAAATATTGAAACATGCACTCCAATTGGGTTTCCTGTGGATGTTCAGCTATGTAATCCGGTGTACAAGCTTACCTATGTCTATTGTGTGACGCCTGTGTTCCTGCACATACTTGTCTCTTCAAGGGGCATCTCGCGAGCTATTGTCATGGAGAGGTAGGGATTGATGTGTACCGATTAGATCAGCGTCAGGGGAAACAAGAGACTTGACCTTTCACAGTGTGACAAGTATGAACATTGTAAACACAGTGGATTTGCATTGTCATGTTACCACTCTGAACACTGAGAACTTTACACTTGATGTGACGTGAGATTGCTTTGAAGGAGGATGAAAGGATGACAACAGCAAAATTGTGTGTGCACGTGGGTGTGTCTCAATAATCCTAATCTTAAAAGGAGTGTGTTGATTTTACACGCACTCGCTCATCCGGCACCATTATAATGGACACCAAATTATTTTTCACATTTTTCCGTGCTATCTCTCAGCTTTTTAATAGCCTATACATGATTCAACAGGTCATTCCCATGGACCTAATCCCCTCATATCTTATTTATATGGTCTCTTTTCCTTTATCAGATGTAGTCATTACGACCAACACTCTGCCCCTCATTGAGTTGTTCCAACACCAGCTGGGTGCTGTAGTGAAGCGCTCTGAATGCTTAAGCTGAAACAACCTTCCTCTCTACAGGTATAAATATTTCAGAGGCAGACGGGCAGAATAAATTGACAGTAAAATTGACATCAAATCTGGCTTTTAATTTAAGAAAAAAAGGAGGAAGGAGCTGTAGGGGAGATGATGGAGAAGAGTGTAGAGAGAAGAAAGGTCATGATCCCTGTGCCAAAGTGGTTATATGATTTAGTGAGCCTGTGATGTGTAAAAACACATCTCTCACAGTTATTAAATATGTATGTATACGCTATTACTCTTTACTCTATATATTACATATAATATTATGTACATTATATATATAATGTACATATTAGGGCTGGGAAAGTTAACGCGTTATTCTCGCATTAACGCATTAATTAATTAACGCCGGCAATTATTTTATCACGCGTTAACGCAGTTTTTTTTTTTATTATTAAGCGGACATTTTTAACACAAGAACCAGGCAGCGAGCGGTGAACAGCTGTTTGTGTGGCGTCTCTTCCGTCTCTTCCTGTTTCCTTCACCTACATTCCCCTGGGTCCTAAGTCCCTCCATGTACAGCTTCTTATCACCCTCTATGTACCAACGTACATTTATAACAAATACCACACATATTACGGTAATCAGCGTTATGTGTCTTACCAAAATACCAAAAAAGCAATGATCCATTTAAATTACGTTTTTTTGTTTGGAATATGTATAATAAGCATATCATTTAGTTATCGCTACTGAGAATTTAACAAACATAAAAAACATGACGTAGATAAGTTTGCAGTTTTCAAGGTGTATATTTCAAATTGCATCTATTACACACATGAAGATAAAGTTCTGAACACCGGCTGAATATCTATTATCAGAATAACTGTGTTATAACTGCTATTGTGTAAAGAGAATACTGCTGTTAAAAAGAACCTTATTTGTTTGAAGTGTTGCAAACCAAATATTATTGCACTTTTGTTCATATAGCAGTACTCTTGAAATAAAAGTGCGCAATACACTACTTTTGAATTCATTATTGAATTTTGCGCAGATTAATCGCGGTTAAAAATGTTAATCCAGCACTAATATATATATATTATAGGTTTGATATTGCTACAGTGGCACAATAAGTATTACATTAATTACATTTTGTGAAGGGGAGGGAGATGGCATCAAGTAATCACCACTTCGCTGGCACCTTCTGTAATCCAACAGAGGGGGTTGGGGGGTGGTACTGTGTGTGTGTGTGTGTGTGTGTGTGTGTGCGCGTGCGTGCGTGCGTGCGTGCGTGCGTGCGTATCTGCCTGCGTGCAGTGACAAAGACGAATCAACAGGATAGAGTTTCTCGATGGCACGCGATTGATTTTCATCCAAGGTGTTGCTTTGATTACTTTGGACAAAGTCCAGCAATTTTCAGAGAGTAGTATTGTTTCACTAAGCTAACAGATTTAATTATTTTCACCATGTGAAACAAACCTGTCTTGAATTCTTTCTTCTTGGCCTCTAAGGCTCCTATTTCACACAAGCTGAGATTGTAGAGGCCTACAACTAATTGTCTCTTGTTCTTTGAGTATCAAGTCATTTTTTATTCAGATCAGTTCGGAAATCTATGTCGGCTCAAAGACACCAGACAACTATTGCTACTTGAACGAATAATTCTGCTGTTTTTTTATTGGATACGGTTGCCGCAGGACTCGTGAATTGAAAATGTTGGTCTGTTGAACATTTAGTCTGTCCACCACTTCGATCCAGAGTTCAATGTCTCAACAAGTATTGGATTGGTGACAGTAAAATGTGGTGCAGACGTTCATGTTTACCACAGATTTAATTATATTAACTAAAGTTCATAAGCCCCTGACTTTACTGAATTTCCTTTCGCAGCATATTGAAGTTGTCAATTTTGGTTTGGAGTGAAAAGTTATGATAAAAATTAAATGGATTGCCGTGATGCGCAGACATTCATGATCCCCAGAGGATGAATTGTATTAACATACGTAATTTGTCATCTAATTTGCATAGCAGTAAATGTTAGCATGCTAAATACGATGGTGGGCATTATTTGCTTAACATCAGCATGTTGACATTTTCATCGTGAGCATTAGCAATCGGCTCAAAGCATCACAACTGAGGTAAAGCACTGTCGCTTTGTTAGAGCTGCTAGCATGGCTGTAAAGGCTGTAGCAGGGCTGCTTTTTTCTAACTCGTAACTTTTCATTTCCTTGGACTTTGTAGGTGTAGTGTATTAAATACAAATCAGCACTGCTGGACTTGTCCTGTTCTTTAATGATATTTATAGAGATGTATTAATGCCCACACACAGAGTAATTATAGTTTTATTCAGATATGTGACTGTGATCTACACCTTTAAACGTACAGTATGCTGCCCCGTTTAAATTGTGGCAAATCCTCCCTCCTTTATGCCCTCCCTCTTTTCACTATACCCTCCCTCCTCTCACACACTTCCCTCCTCCCTCTACCCACCTCAGCACCAGGTCCCATCCCAATTTTCCGGAACTGGCTGTTCTGCTAATTCCCTCTGAGAGCCCTATTGCCTGTGCTTTGGCCCAACTCGGGATGCTGTCAGCATCAGAATGGTCCTGTCCTCCTCACTTAGGATCCTGACTTACTGGACTAGGAAACCCTTGTAAACACAACAACACAGTATTAATGAACTTACTCTGCTTATTGACTCTTTCTCTATAATAAACAAATTGGACCTTTTTTTTAAATGATGAAGCAAAGACAAACAATTTTAGTTGTGACACAGTATAAAAAATGACTTAGATCAGAGCTGGTTCATTCATGCACAGATTTGAGTGGCTAAAAATATTTTACATCTAGTGGCCTTTACATCTCTCTCTCTCTCTCTCTCTCTCTCTCACTTTGTGCCCTACATCTGCACTCCATTCCTTCATCCCTCTCTCATCCTGCTCTCGCTCTCAACATGATGGGTTGTGTCCAGTCAGTGGGCAGCTTTGGTGTAATTTGGCCCACAGGGGCTGTTGGCAGTAGGTGTGGGGATAAAGGGAGCTGGGATGGTGGGGTTTGGAGAAAAGCAGGCTTAGTGTGGGGCCTTGGATGGAAGGGCCAGCAAGCACATAGGAAAAGCATTAAATAAACATTAATGCAACTAGGTTACAGGAGATTTATTAAGGAGGCTTTTTGGGCCCCCACTGTTGGGTTTTATGCAGTACTTTAATAACTCTCTCATGCACACCGGTAAACAAACCAGGTAATTTATTGCCATCCTCATAGGTGACCATTGTAAAAACAGTTTTAACTTTGTTTTGGCTCATTTCTCCTCTCTTTCTCGGTTTTATCACCAAATTGAATTGAGTCTGACTCCAAAAAGCTTCCTTTTTTTTTTTTTATTACATCTAGGGTAAGTCTGACTTGGATATGATTTTGATGTCACTTTGTAGTGTTAAAAATGAGTGCCCTTAATCTGAGCTTACTGATGTTAAATGTACCCTTTTTGGCGTGTCAAACACACAGATAAAAAGTGACTGATTAAACACAGTAATGAGGACACTGTGGCAGCACAAGAAACTAATTCGAGACTTTAACAAGGACAGGGCGGCTTTTGGCAACAACAGGAGATTTGAGAGAGAGAGAATTCTAAAAACATGAACTAGTAGAGCACTGCCATCGACGTCACATTTCACATCTGACATTGTCTTTGTAAATCAACACTGTCAGATGAGATGCTGTCAGAAACTGGAGTTGTTTAAGCCAAGCCTTAATGTGTTATGTTTAGTGACATGCTCCTATTCCACAAGCCCTTTTTGAACTTGGGCTTGGATTGTTTATCCTTCAGTTATTCCAGACTCAGTTATTGAAATAGTCTTAAAAACTCCTGGGCTTTTCAGAACTCCAAGAAAGACAAGGCACTGAGCGATAGAGTGCCCATATTTGCAGTGTATTTGTGTTCTAATCTGACCCTTAGCGTAAAAATCCAGGGATATCTTTAATAGCATGTACATTTGCAACTTTGAGCACTCAAGCCCTGGAGCAATTGTCTTGCTTTCTATTGTTGAGGTGCAGTGCACAGAAAGTGCAGCACTTCGCTGAGAACCGCTAGAAGAGGAGAGCAGAGACACACGGGGTCGGGGCAGCCAAAGGCTGCGTCACGCTTTACCTTGAGACCCATCGCTTTTGCTCCCTGCTCTGCTTCAAGCCCAAGCGATGAGAATACCAGACACAGCTCAGACAGCCTACTGATGAAAATTCACTCTCAGTAGAAGAGAAAGAAAGGAAAGTTTTTGTTTGAGTCAGAGAGTTTTATGGAGAGAATATCATGGAGAAATGTAGAAAGAATTATAAAGGGAATGTGTTTAAAAGTGGTAGACAGGAAAAAAGGAGAAAGACGTAGAAAAAGAGAGAAGGAGAGACAATAAAGGATAAAATACAACCTGACAGAGAAACATTCAAAGAATGGGTCTGTGACCATGTGCAATGGTACTATATATACGTGCATGTGTACTATATATACATGTATGTGTGTGTGTGTTTGCCGGTTCATTCTGTGTCTGTATGTGTGTTTGATGAAGGCTCCAGCATACCGGCTGTCTCGCTGCAGGATAGTGTGCGTCAGGCTCCATCAATATGACACGTCTTTGATGTGGAAATACAAGGAGCAAAAGCCCAGTCAGCCTCAGTCCAGTACCCAACGGGACCCTTTACCACCGTGCATGTGCATACATGTGTATTTCAGCGTGTGTGAGTGAGAGATAGGAGAGAAAAAACAACGCGGAGCGCCACAAGCCGCAACAAGCAGCAAAAGTAACCACTGCCTCAATATTTTAAACTACCATTCTACAAGGAGGGCAACCGTTGTGACCTTAAGATTTCCTGACCTCAAAGCACTTTGGACTCTGCTGTAGAGAGGAATCAATAATGTATCTAAATGTCGTTAATAATCAATTCCATGACAGAATAATATAAACATGTATTTAGCTGACACATTAATGTTTGGCTTCCTTTTTGAAATTAACCTGTTGCTGATTCTTGTTTTCAGTTGACCACAATACATATTTTATCCTTTGTAGACATGTTTCCATTCTGACCAATTAGGCATCATTGAGGGGAGTATTTTAAGTGAAGCACAGTCTAGAACTTGAAACTGACTGCAGTAGTATTGTTGGATTAAGCACTCATATTTACTTTCACGATGTTGTTGTTGGTGGTAGATTGGAACCTAGAAAGAGATACTTTTTTATTTACAAGAATCATTCCAAGACTCACTGTAGAAATCTGTCTGGTTTGGATGTTAAAAAGATTTCTTTCTTTTGGCAAAAGTTTAACTTTTACGTGTACCGGGCCCCTGAGTTTTCACACACAAGTGCAGTGAGGTGGAGGTGGACAAAAGAACAGATAAGTACCGGCTGACAGAAACAAGGGGGATAAATCATGTCCAGGCAGACAAGGGGATAAAGAGAGGGAAGAGGAAAGACAGAAGGATGAGTCCATCCATCGGGCCTGTGTGTGGGCTTGCTGCTGACCTGGACCGTGCCGATGATACTGCGGTTGAAGTAAACACTTGCAGGGAGGTAATCCAACCGGCCTACCATTTCAACGCTTCTATTTTCTGTCAGTTACACAAAGACCTTTTTGCATACATGCTTACATGTGAGCATATGAACAGTAAGAGCACAAATACATCACACACATGCAGGCACGTGTGAATGTGTTGTTTGTATCCACATGGGGGACACAACAATTCCTGAACCTCAACATGGACGTCTACCAAGATAGCAACGAACAAACAAACCATGAATACTGTATTCACTAAAATGATTCACTGTAAACTGCATACGTTTACAAAACACAAAGATATTAACTCAAAAGCCATATCGTTACTATTTGTGTTTTATTGTCTTGCTCTGAAAGTCGGTTCTATCTGTTATGATTACTTTGTCCTCGGAAACATGAGCAGCCAAGTTAATCAAAGTTCTTTGTAAGAGAAAACAAAGGTCAATGGCCACTTTGACAGAACGTACTTATTTTTGTTGGGCACAAATTGTTGATGCACTGGTGCTGGTGGAGTTTATATTGAGGGTAGATTTTTTCTTTTTTTGTCGATGTTTGCAAGTAAGTACATGTATGTTTATAGCTGCTGGCGTATATGTGTGTGTGTGTCCTGTTTGCGTCCTGTGTGCGTTTGAGTCTTGGAGTCTCAGACTCGCATGCAGTGCAGTCTCCATGAGGTCAGTGGCTGCTGTGATAATGCTGAACTGATGCCGGCTGTCAATAGCCATTCACCAGGAGAAAAGTGCTCGCCTGTTCAGTAAATTACACAGTGCGACGTGAGCTGTGAGGTTCACAACAACCTGACCCCACTGTTGTTGGGAGAAACAATAGAACAATGACTGCAATAAGCTTTTCCAGCAACCATCTGTGTCATGCTGCTGACTACAAAACACCATTCCATTACTCCAGGGCTGCAGCTATTAGCTCACCATGGCATTGACTCCTAAGTGAGTTAGAGGGGTTATTGTACTGGCACATTCGATTGTCTCTGACCCTCCTTCATCCAGGCTTTTGTTTTGTTGACCTTGACATAGGTGGGCTTTTTGAATGCAATAAAGACTGAAGTGATCATTTCTCAATGTGGCTTGTTTTGTTGTGGATGAACATATTTGTGAGGTGTCATTATATTGCTGACTACAGTAGTATTATAGTAGTTTTGTCTGAGCTTGACATATGTTTTTCTCCATTTTTCCTTAACTGTGTTTCTCACGACTTCTCCAAGCATTCCCGTGAGCAGTATGAAAAACTGTCCACGATGCACAAGAACATGCAGAAGCTCTATGAGAGCATAGGCAGCTATTTTGCCTTTGACCCCCACTCGGTCGGTGTGGAGGATTTCTTCGGAGAACTGTCCAACTTCCGCATCCTCTTCATGGTGAGTATATATAGATTATGGTTTGGCACATATACATGCAAAGTCTCATGTTTATGGTTCTTTCCAAGTAGACTCACACACAGAAGCCACCACCCACACATGAACATTCTTTCGTACACAATTTCACTTGCTTATTACACACACATCGGGTGTCATTGAAATGTGAACAGAATTTGTGTGCGCACATCTTCATCAGAGTTTCAGGAGGTCCGAACGAACATTACAATGTTATTCTGTTATGGATAAAACTCATGTGGGCGGGAACGTATTTTCAGCAGGAGTAGCAGCCCCTGTATACATGCATACTCCCAACAGCTTACTTGCACGTGTTTATTATTTTTTACAGTTAAATCTTACACGACAAACTGTATTTTTCATATGATGGACAATATTTCCACTTAAACCGACTTAATACACAAGGGCTGATCTCTTACTTTGCACCACTATGCAATGTTACCTGAACAATCTGTATCAGATAGTGTTGCTAATTACGACCGCATGTCTACCTGTATCTGCCAGGCAGCGTAAAAAAAGCAGTGTAGATAATAAATAAATGTGCCGAGGGAAGTACAGATAACATGCAGTATCACTTTCGCCACTGGACGTCTGGTTTTGGAATATCTTAAGTGAAAAAACCGACTCCATTATTTTGCTATGGCCAGTAATGTTAAGCAGCTCCTCTAAACCGTTGGCTGAGGTGAAGGCGTGCAGTCATATGAGAAAAGTGTTCCCACTGTTTTTCTCGAGGAGTTAATATTCAACTGTAATCTGGACGTGAGTAACAAGTGAAACATTACACCTGATAGTCCATCAAGGTTTGTGCTTTTGAGCCAATCAAATTCTAGTTTCAATTCCAGGGGGGGATTTCACTTTCCTCATATAAAACTGCAAGGTATTGGAGAGTGCACCGTATTTTCTGGCCACCTATTTTGGTCTTTATATTCCCTTGGTTGGCCCTGACATGCTTTTCATCCGTTTTTCTTCTAAGTTCTTGCACCTGCTGTGTGATTTCCTTCCATATGTCATTGTTTAGTAGGTCATAATGCCACTGCGTCTGCCAACGATTTATTTTTTCATTTTCTCCAACGCCATCGTAGTCTTGAAGGTTATGAACATGGGTCTCTGTAACACTTTAGTTTAAATCCCCCTTTTTATTATCTATAATCAGCATATAAATAAATAGTTTATAACCAATGATAATGTGATTGTTAGCAGATATATCTGCTAAATAATTTATTGGTGAACAACTACAACTCCTCCTGTGGTCACCTGTAGTTGGAGGCTGCTGTAAAAACAGATAATGAATGACAATATAGTAAACAACACAGTTGTGATGATATATAATATGTCTTCATAGGAGAAATGTTGATTGCTTACAAATACCATACATTAATAAACACTTAAAATGTCCTTACGTCTGCCCACAACTGCATTATAGTACATTATAAACCATTTATTAAATGTTTGTACAGCTTATGTGTGAAGTGTCTTAACTTACCCTCTTCTTTTCCTAAAAATGGGCTGCAGATGTTTTATTCAAAATCAGTTTGGTCCAATCGACATGCTGGATCTGGCATGTGTTTTAAATCTGGATACATAAGAAGATAATATCACAAACGAGACCCTTTGTTTTAAAAGTACATAGTTTGAATACAGAAGTAAATAAATCGATTAAATATTATATTAATTATGATATAGGTAGTATGTATAGAAGCTAATGCATATGCAGCAAATGCAGCTAACAATGCATATTTTCCAATCTACATGCACTGTTCTATACATCCAAAAATAGCTTGATGGCATTTACCCAAGTATCCTGAGTTACAGATGCTCAAAGCTACATAACATAACATATATATATATATATATACTGAAAGTAGCTTAGAATAGGATAATGTATAATAACAGTGTCTTACTGATAAAAGAGCTCGATAAAGGCTTGGGCAAGCCGCTTTACCTGTTAAGCATACATTCATTAGCTTGCAGTGGTTTGTGTCTGTGTGTGTGCATGTGCCATCTCTACAGGGCATTGCAGATACCGCTGGAATGTATTAGGGGGTAATGAGTCTCGAGAGGAGGTTAGGATTTTAAAATCCTAAAGTCGGTGAAAATGCCATCCACTCCACCTGAGAGTTTTAAACTATAATGCAGGGAAAATAAGTCTTTTATCTACTTCTACTGAAATTTTAATTTTGGGACACTCCACAAAAAAGAAATGTTTTTAGAATATATTCCATAAACGCTCCTCCTTCGGCACTATATTACAGTGTTTATCATGTAACGCGTTTAAATTCTTGTCCAGATTTCTACAATAAATGTAGAAAGAGAATACACAAGTGGGAAAAGTCTGCTTCTTCCAGTTTTATAGGAAATGTGGTTACCGAGAGCAGTGAACAAAGCCAACAGGGGAAAGCAGATCAGTTGTTAAAGAGGTCATATTAATGACAAGGAAACACCACATCCTCTCAGAACTAACCAAGAGTTCTTTTTTTCCTGAGTAGACAAGTCTGTTAAATATCTATTATTTTGTTTTTCCACCTTCTACGGTCTGCCCATCCCTCCTGGCACCACCCCGAATATTCCTGGTGTCAGGATGATGACTCGGTGTCTAGAGGGCATGCTCTCAGTCTTCTCAATCCATTTATGTGAATGGCAGGGTCCCCTTGTCTGAATCCTTTCCTCTCTTTATTGTAATACCCATCTGAAACCAACTTTTCATTCCCACTGATCAAAGTGCACCAACACACAACACAACACTCCCTCAAGGATTCCAGAGTTGCATATCTCTAAAAGAGGCATCCACCCAAGAAAATAAATTATTCTCTCAAGCAAATAGCTGCATATGAATATTTTATTACTGATTTAAACTTCCCTGCGATGGATAAGGGGAGGGAACTGAGTGGGATAAAGTGTTGTGCGGTTGAAATTGGGGGGGGGGGGCTGGTTTTAATGTATTCATATAAAAACAATCCTTTAATCACCATATTCTTCAGATATTATTTATAGTTTTTGGCTCCTCTGCTATGCTAAAGGAAAGGCTAATCCCATCTGCTCAATGGAATCAATGGTTGTTTCTACTTGAATGTTTTCATTTCCTTACTCTGTGAAAATAACTGAGCTAGCTCCTTTGTAGCATCCTCCTCAGCTTTTTTTTTTTTTTGTCAGTGAAGGAATTTTGGGGAGATGTCTGCTAGTTATTTATCTTTTGACAAAGTCGACCTACATCAACCATCACTGATTTCTTCCAAATGGCAAATCTAATGAATATTATGACTTCTTGGCAGCTAATATTTTAGGGAAGAGCGCTGAATGTAACTTATTGATATGCCTGGTGTGCCTCAGACCTTTATTTCAATATGGAGTTGTTTGGCTCAGACAGAACATCTCCGCTAACTTCTGCCTTTGTTGCATTGCCCTGTGTAATGCATTCACAGCACAAAGCATCTGCAGTATTAAAGAATTCATTGCAATACAGTCACCTTGCAAAAAGCAAGGGTGCAAAAAGCTAGGGCTTAATGCACCCGACCGACATGAGCATTTGAGTAAACGCATTGACAGACAGTCCTCACAGAACTGAATGTAACTGATAAGAGAATCCATTAACTCTATTTCCCTTCTGTTTCATCTCTCTTTCTCTCCCTCACTCCTGTACCATTCTCTTTTTTATTTCGTTTTTTCTGCGGCCGATGAAATATTATTTGATTCCAGCACATGGAGACAGTATTCGAAGAGTCCAACAATTTGTTAATTTAATGCTGCTGCCATATTCTGAAATAGAGTATGAGTGAAATGCAATCGCAGGGTGTGTATGTGTAATCCTGACCAAGAGCATTGGGGATGAGGATTTTTCCCATTAATGAGTTATCAAAGCGCAGCAGATGGGCTGGGATGAGCTAACAGTCTTCCTTGTTAATTGAGTGACTTTCTAATAAGACCAAAAGATCCAGACCAGGTTCCCAAAGTAGCAAGATAGAGCATCTATGAGATTAGAATGATTTGTGTGTGTGTGTGTGTGTGTGTGTGTGTCCGGGTGTATCCGTCCACTTCGGAGCCCATTTGATATTTCTAAAGCTTACTAATTCCTTCACAATATGACAAATTAGCATAATCATGCTAATAATGCTGAAGATGAGGCTCTGGCATTGCCACTCTCCCCCACCTTATTGCTGAATCACTGTCGTGTTTCCTCATTATTTTCTCTTGCACTAGCATGACACATAAAAATCATTGCACCAGATTTTGGAGGTCACCTATCAATATGGGAATACATCTATACCGCAGAGCAGAAGTCTCACAGTCTGTAACCTATAACTTCTTGAAGCTACACCCCCCCTCCACACCCTGGCACACAGTGTAACAGATGGCTAATAAACACATTTGCTGCTTAAAGCCCAGACACTGTAGTGTTTGTAAAATTCAAATGAGATATAGCAGCGACACTCTCTGTGTGAGATCGCTGGTGCAACTGAGCAGTTGGAAATACTCATTGCTCCCTCATTGGATTGGCAAACTTGTATGCATGGGAAGGGAGCCGTGCTGTGGGAGATGTATTGTGTTGTGCAGGGTCAAGGAAGAGCAGCAAATACATTGCATGAATTATTGAAAGAACAGACCCCGAAAAAGGAAAATGCTGCCTGGCCCTTGTTGGTAGATTGGACCTGCGTCGCACAACATTTAGTTTCCCAGTCAGTTATAGATAGAGGTGTACTTATAATCTCCATCTTAGACACACCGGAGGCCATGAGAAGAAAGGAGTGTATGTCACACCCATGGCCTCTGGTGTGTCTAAGATGGACAGGCTTTTAGGCTCATAAAGCCTCAATGTGCCGCCTCAATAGTGTTGTTGACAACTCCAGCTGGCATTAAGGTGCTATTATGCTAAACCACACATTTTGTTTTGTCTTTTCGTGAAGATTCTTATTCTACATTTGCATACCATTTACATACCCCCCTGAGCAATATGTACACGGTACCTGCACCGCATTTTCCAACTTAAGACCAGAGGGGTTCAGGGCACAAAGCCAGTCATAAACGTGGCCTGTGGACTGCAGGGTTCAGTGTTGTTTAAGGATTATCAGGTAGAATCAAGGCCACGAAGGACAATGTCTATCATGGTCGATAATCATAGGGGGGAAATCTTTTGACCTTCTGGGTTAGTTTGAAGTGCTGCACTTCTGACTTAGACTTTGTATCGTATCTTTTGTTCAACTCGTCATGCTGTATTTTTGTCAAATGTTTCCAAAATATGTGCCTGTGTTTGTCTGTGGGTTTAATCTTTATTATTATTGATAGAAAATAAACTATTAATCAGAATTTAGTTTGCGAACAGAATCCTCAATTTCTTTGATTGGTAGCAAGTACTAACAAGATAGTGGGTCTCAATCATTTTCTTTCTTTCTTCCTGAAGTTGCGTACTTAGGACACTTAAGCAAGTTGTATTTCTGAAGAGGGACATGCAATGAAGTCAATATTTCTGGAAAGGCTTGTAAGTGACCCTTGTGTCCAAGGACAGAGGATGTTGTATGCTGTGCAGTTTGCAAAGCCCTCTGATGACAATTTTTAATTGTGATATTGGACTATACAAATAATATTGAATTGATTTGAATGAATGAACCTCCATTGTAAACGGAATTCACATAACGCGTTCTAGTCTTCCAACCACTCAAAGCGCTTTACACTGATGGCTGAGGCTGCAATACAGAATGGCAACCTGACCATCAGGATATAATCTAAATGTTCATTCACACACACACACACACACACACACACTCACACGCACTTACACTCACACCGATGGCACTGCCTTCAGGTGCAATTTGGGGGTTAAGTATCTTTCTCAATTACACTTCTTCATGTGGACTGGAGGAGCTGGGGATCTATTTGCCGAAAAACAAGGTAATTCAGACAACTAAATGGATTGTTTTAATGTAATATCTAAATTGCTCTGTGGTGCTTAATGATGTTATGTTTCAAGACCCCAGAAGTTAACAAGTCTTCAGTAGACTGTGGGAACTATTGGATATTACATATTTAAACTTTGTTTTGCTCATTTAGAAATTCAAAGTACACTAGATGGTTTTCACTTTAATAAATAATTAAGCTCTCATCGGGTGGCACCATAACTATAATGACGATCTTATACAACGGACAGATGACTCAGTGTGAGGGTCAAAAATAACTTGTTTCTTTGGTCACCTGGAATCATATTGTAAATATTGTACTTTGATCTTTAGTAGGTAAGAGTACTCAAGAGACAAAATGAAATCCATAGATCTTTTTTCTAAAAATATTTTTCAACAATCATACAGCATATTTGAGAGGAACCAGATCCTTTGTCTTTTGTTCAGATGAGGTTTGGATCTGGTTCTCTGCACTGAAGATTATTTTCGAAAAACACATCCCGTGAGGATTGCTTATCTCTTGTATGTATGTCCTCCTACAATATACAGCGTTGGCAAGAAAACGAGACCTGATACGATCAGTTGTTGCCGACGGCAAAATAGAGGCCGTCAAAGAGAATGGTAAAGGGAAGAATAAGCGATCAGTGAAAACATATTTGTTGCTATGGCAATTAGTGGTGCTGTGTGATTAGAGCAACATAATTACGTTGCATAATCATGTTTACACTCAGAATTAGTTGTTTGTTTAAAATAAGTTTAGCCGGCAGGATTGTATTTGTAATCTGCGTAATTTATCGTCCAATTTATGCTGTTAGATGCTGAGCAATGCAGTGATATTACTTCCAAAATGACCTGAGTCCTGTCAGTGGATGAGGACAGCAATCAATCTGATTTGTGCTGCGAGGTGCTGCCCATCACTTGAACAAAATGCACAAGTTAACTATTTCGTTGCTGAATATACGTCACAGCTCTCATCAGCTCTAATTCAAAAGAGCAGCAAAGTGCACACAGTTGACAGCCCTCATAGAGTGTAGCTGCAACCTCGATAAAATGTAGGTTGATTTTGAGTGTTCACCGACAGTTTACGAAGCAAAACGTCCCTTATGTTCTCGTAATGCACGTAATACAAAAACACATTCACTCCCTGTTATTATTCTGCCTCTCTCTCTCTCTCTCTCTCTCTCTCTCTCTCTCTCTCTCTCTCTCTCTCTCTCTCTCATTGCCCTTGTCATCCAACAAGGAGACAGTGAGAATGAGGGCTTGTGTCCTTGGACATGGAGCAAAGCTCTACTATTGACTGGCATCATGAGCTGCTCTTTCCTTGTTCCTTCCCCACAATCCCTGTAATCCCTCTGTCTTAGCTGCCAACACGGCACACACATCAGGACCACAGGGGCATTAGATGGGGGGGGGCCCGACTGTCGCAACTTATTATATCAGTGCACAGACAGGGCCATGCCTTCACTTACTAACACACACACACATATGCATACATAAGGGGGAACATCACAGATGAGCAGAATCACAGAGATGCCCATGGACAGCATAGGCACACAGGCTTATATACATGTATCTACATACAGTATGACCTCTCACACACATAACACCTATGATTGGTCCTGTCAAGTACTCTGCCACAGGCCTGGGATGAGAGAACATTTGGTTGTCTCCAAAGGTCACACAGTTGCATCTTACTCTCTGTTGGCACAAGAACAAACTGACACATTTGTAAAGGCTGAATCTGTAGCGTTGATTATCTCTCTTTCTCTGACTCCTTCCTGACATTTCAGCCGGTCACGAAGGAGGAGGAGGATAATATCTCTGTCTCTGTCCTCAGAGATTGGCACACTGTTGCTACTCTTTTCTGATGCAATGGCTCCCACATACTGTCAAAGGAAATACCCTAGCATGGTACATATGATGATCATCTAGCTTTTTGAGCTATTTTGATGTATTATTGACAACAAATCTGCTTTGTGTTTTATTGGAAATATGTAAAGCAGTGCAGAAGCCTTGCAAATATGCTTGTATTAAAATGAATGATATATTGTTTATTCCAGCAGCTTATCTCTAACTATCAAACCCTTCTCTGAATAAGAATTTGCTGATGGCATGCTGCCGCTTCGCAACACTATACAGTAGCGTAGACACTAAAAGAGTGGGGGTGGCGTGAGACAGATTCTGATTATATCTGTGTGTCTGTGTGTGTGTGTGTGCCTCATCAGGAAGCAGTGAAGGAGAACCACAAGAAGAGGGAGATGGAGGAGAAGATCAAGAGAGCCAAGCTGGCGAAGGAGAAAGCAGAGCGGGAAAAGCAGGAGCGGCAGCAGAAGAAGAAGCAGCTGATTGACATGAACAAAGGTATGCCACTTCTGCCCGCGCCACCACAGAGACAGAGACGGGGAGGCAGGTGGGGAGTTAGGACGAGGAGAACAGGAGGATAGAAGGGGGGTTTCATGGAATTGTGCTTCACACAGATTTGAACTCTGAAGGAAGATGATAATGTGGAGGAGTGGGGGGAGTCATCTCTTTCAGCTGTGAAGGAATCTCATACTTACTCCCATAGCCAATACAATGCTTCCAAACAACAGACAGATTATGCTACTTTTAGCTTTTTTTTTTTTTTTGCCATGGTACATTTGCCCACATAGAAAGAAACATTCTCTCCTGCAATTATATGCATTTCTAAAGCTGTAACACAACAACTATTACAACTCGTGTCATAGTTCAGTAATAGTACCAGTTATTGGAATGTAGTCATATATAATTACAAGGACTTTGTTTGAGTCCTCTAGAACTGGCAGTGGCATGCAATATGTAGGTCACACAAACCAGGAAGCTGTGGTTGCCTTACAAAAGAGGCTGAAAGTGGCTCTTGATTGCACTTCCAACACGATCATGCTGTTGTTGTTCGTTTTTATCACTGGTCTTGTGCAAGCAACACGACAGATAAATTATCATTCCTCCAGTCGAAGACTATTTGCAGGCAGCCCGCTGTATTTATTGTTGTTAACTGCTGGAATTACTCTATTGTCCTCCAGCGACACCAGTAAACCATGTATTGATCAGCGCAAGTTGCAGTTGTTCAGACATGAAAAATTTGAGCGACAGAGCTAGATGCCTGTGTCTAGTTATACCAATGACATTGAGAAGGAATTTCAAGCCTGAAGGGGCTTCGCAAGTAGTGAGTGTGGTCTTTTGTCCAATTTTTTGACAAACAGTCTGGGATTTTTCACAATTCACCAGCTTCTAAATGTCAGCGTCAGCGAAGGACCTCTCTGTAGCTCAGCCACATGGGGAAATGTGACAAGACAGTCTTCCGTATGCCACAAACTCTCCTAGATAATTGATGCACACTACAGCTTTTTTTTTGTTCTTCCTTTTTTTCCCACCCTGAGCAGTGACCTCTTTGAAAGCTTCACTTTTAATAATCCAACATGGATGAGCTGAGAGAGTCTGTCTACCCCTCTGTCTCATGCTGGCTAACCAGATGAAGTAGGTATGATACTAAATATTTCTACCGGAGCAGATTTTGATCACAGTTCCTGAATGCCATAATATGACTTGTATGAATAAAACATGAGGATGACATGGGCAACGTTGCCTGCAGCCTTGGAGATAGTGGGGATTGTCCTCCACACCAACACCCAGCTTGTTGGACTGTCACGATCACAATGACCTTGGCAGTCATGAAATACACACTTTTGAATTTAAATCTTTGCTAAACCCAAGCTACCTTTTTAGACTGGCAAGGTCCTTACCTGCGTTGACTACACATTTCCATTAAACCTTGAATAGTTCCTGTTCTGTGTACTAACATGTCTCTAATGCAATCAGGACAATCAAATGCGGAGGTCTTTAAATGGATGATGTGAATGGAAATCTGAATTTGAGCCAGAAGCAGGTTGGAGGTTACAGCAGCTTTGTATTCCGCTCTTGTGTTCTCTCTGTTTCTTTTTAAGCTGTTTGGTTGGAACACACATACCAGGATATTCAGTGTTTTCTTGTTGCACATCATTCTTTTCTCTTCCTCTACTCCTCTTAGTTGACAGCCTTGGCTTGAGAGTCTTGGCTCTTGTCTCCCTTTCTGTTCTAAAATTCTATGTGTGCTTCAGATATTTCGAGTTAGTTATTTGAGGAGTCTTTTCACATCAATATTTCATGCCGAGCATCAGCCATGTTTTCTGTGAAGGTTGATGAAAATAAGGTAGTGTTTGGCACAAAATAGGCTTTTTTTAATACCTCTTCCCATTAATTAATCATGTCCAAACATTTTTCACATTAATTTTGCATTTTAAAGGTTGAAAGGCTAACTGATGCTCTGACATAGACCTCCAGTTTTGATCCTAACCTTGGTTTCAGACAGACAGACAGACAGACAGATAAGATTGTTGACCTCAATGTAGTACAGTTTCATTGTTTGTATGTTTACAAATCCATAAGCATTAACAGATGGAGTAAACATATGGCCATTGTATTATATAAATTAAGTACAGGTCAATGTCTCTTTAATGGATTTACTGATTTACTCATTTTATTGCTGAGACTTTTTGATGGATCGTGCTATTGTGTTTGGTGCAATTTAAAGAGGCTATTTTTGAGAAGGGATAGATTTTATGTCATTTCACAAATTGCGACCTAATCCTCTTCGCTTGCAAATGATTAACAACGAAATGCATATTTAATGAGAGCTTAATTAATTTAGCTTTTGCCAGGATTGCACCAGGGTGGGGGAGGGAAAACAGACAAATGCTTTTCGGAAACTGATTTAAAAAAAAAAGAAATCCAGTTGATAAAACTTGAGATTATACCCTCTGTAAGTGCATTGATATGTGTAGTTCTTCACCGAGCATGATTGATAGATGAGACAAGTGCAGAGCTAAACGTGTTTTCCCTGTGAAGTATTAGAAATCCTAATGTAGGAAATTGCTTATGAAATCATTACCCGCTCACCCCATTTGTTTTAATTTGCTCTAAGTGGATTTCCATATTCTCTTGAACTGACCAGATGTTCAACATTTACCAAATCGCTTTACTTCACTGGGAATAACTGTTGAACACTGCAGAATAAACCCAAACTAATGCTTCTGTTTATAGACGGTTTAGAATGGTGGTTCATCAGAGCAGGATTTTTCTTCTTTTTTTTGTGTCACTGCGACATATGAAACAATGGTGCAAGCTTCATGCCGAGTGTGTCAGGAATCGGAGCATGGAAGAGCATCTGGACTTTGTTTCTCTGAGGCATTTGTGAGGAGTAGCAGGCCCCTCTGGTCGCGTACTCGGCTGGCATCACCGGGGTCAGTGCCCCCGTCTGGGGCAAGTGTCTGGACCCACATGTCAACTGTGTACCCCAGTCAAATCCACTAAGCTTTGAACAGAGCCGGAAAGCGCACATGCCGCTTTGAGCACAATGCAGCTTGGCATAAGGCACATAGAAATAAACAAACAAGGACAAAAAAAAGAAGTTATTTGAACACTTTATTTAGTCCAGGCAATTTGCCCAGGTACTGTACCACAGAGAAATAGTGAAGAACTTTGTGTTTAACATGTTGACTGTCAACTTTTCTCAGGCCTACTTTATACAGTATGGCTTTGAGTATGTGAAAAGTTGTAGTTGCTTGAGTCACAGCCTAGTTCACCATATAAACCTCTGAAAAACATTGTTATTGCCAACCTGAGGAATATCAAGTTTAGGAGCATATTGGTTGTAGCCTGCGAGTTTTACAACACCTTTTATGGGTACACCAACTGTCTGCTATCGTACCTGACTACACACATTGAATGTAATCCAACTGGATTTATTTATTAAAGGAACTTTTTTTTGTAACTAATATAAACTCTCAAAATGTAATTGTTTGATCGGAAAACAAACTCGTTTAACAAACTATGTAAAAACAATTAATAAACCTAGACAGTAATATTGACACCTTAAAAACACATTAAGAGGCTCCACAGATGCTGCTTTTATGACTAAATTGTACCTGCAAAGTGATAATTTTTTACTGGGTGAATTAGAGCCCACTCAGCCGCTTCAATCCATTCTTGCAACAGCTTGCAGACACCAGCAGCATGCAGACATACAGCGAGTTGCTCTGAGGGAATATTATAGTGGAAAAATAGGTTCCGTCAAGGTGTTATTATAACAATTGAACACACATCATTATCATCTTTAATGTGGTTGTCTTTGTTCACACAGCAGCTGGAGGTTGTGTATACTGATATTTCAAAATGACTGAGCCCATTAGTAGAAAACATTGGTCTTATTATATTAAACATCTCACAGCGACAAAGCCACAGATATTTAACAAAATGTCCAATAATTTAAGACGCTGCTTGCAGCGTATGATTTATTGTTCATTATAAGTTAAATGGTCTTATATTTCCATTTCAATTTATTTTACAAATGTTTTGTGTCTTCTGTTTACTCTTCAAAAGCTTGTTTTTGTGCTGGTAATAGTTGTCTAGGTGTTTTTCACATTCAGCAAGGCCTGCTGGGAAGAGGTCTCCATGTCTCTATGATTCTCTGCAGAGAGCAGTTGGCATGTTGACAATGATGGGCCTGCAGCTTCTATTTATGCATCCTCCTTGTCAACCTTTCACAAGCTGAGGATGAACTAGGGTATGTTTACAGATATAAAAGTGGGCTCCTCTCAAAAAAGCATTCCGTGTACAAAATACAATTCAAAGTAAGTTAGTGTAGGCTGCGTTTCAGTGTTTGCATGTGTTTACATATCAGTCCTATTCGGACTTTAAACTGTGCATCTAAGAAGATTCACGTGTAGCATTTGCTAGGTAATACACATTTAGGATCCACATCCACACAAACTAATATTCAACTGTCTGTAGAGGCTGATGGAGTTTATTTAGATCGCCTGTATTGATTCTATAAAGCTAGCATGTCCTCACCACAGTGTGCTATTTCTGTTTTCCTGTGTTCCTGTCAGACAGTTATGGATGTTTTGATTTTTTTTTTGTTTACTAAGGCACATTTTCCAATTCCAAGTGTCTATTAGTGTGGCATGCTAAACTAAATTGACATATTTCCATGCAGTTGTCTGACTGGCTGTGGCCGACAGAGCCCTGTCAGCGATGACAGTGGCAGAGATGTGGATTGATGGCTTTGTGTGACACCCACAGCTGCCAGAAGGCCAGTGCATACCTGCGTCGCAGCCATGCCAGCTTGGTGATCATAGACAAGCGCTGACAGGCCGCAGTGAGGTGGACGGGGTTAGCTCTCTAAGTTTGCATAGTGTCTCCACAGCACAGTCGACATGGCAAACAATATCACCAGGGGAGATAGCCTTACAGCGACGTGAAGGTCAGAAACTTATGGAGATAAAAGAAATGTTTCTTCGAAGACTCGCCATTCCTCAGCTTAGCTTGGGAAATGAAGCCGGTATTAGGAAGCTAAAGCTGACCTTCATGTTTTCGCTACGGAATATAACAAACAAGGACAGACCTTTCCAGAATGTAATGATGATTTATGGCAAAATGCCTCTGAATTTGCTGCCTGTTTATTCCCTTAAGTATCATTTTTTTGTCATGCCACTGATGGCTTTCATGCCTGGTTATATATTTGTAGTACCTGATGAGTTATAAAAATGAAGGATCGTTCACTACATCTGCATATGGGTGTTGCAGCAGCGGAATGCCAAACTCTGAGGAAATTGCTTTTTTTCCCCTTCGTCCTTGCATTTGAGCTGTCGATCCAGAGAGCAGGATGTGCAAGGCATGCTCTGCAGCTCCTGAGTATAGATTGGTGAATTCCATCATTACCTTGAAAGATGGGAACAAGGGCACCAGGATTATCGGCTGTCATACACCCATTCTAATAAATAACAGCATATTAGATTGTGCCATATCTCCGGTCGAATTCGGGAATCTGCCCCAAGGCGATGATGCCGCACAGAATATGGCTCACTGCATCTCCACTAAGAACAAACAGCATGAATAGAAACATGCAGACAAAGAGAATTATTCATGAACAAATGACATGCAAGCATTAAAAACATCTGATTGACTGCAGAATGCCATGTTCTATGTGAAGGTAAAACAATAAGATACTCATCCCAGATTGTACCATTTCCAATGCATTTTTATAAATATATGTCAGCATGAGGAAAACAAGCCTGGCTTCATGGGAAGCCTTTTAATATTCTATGATAAATATCATAGTTCATTAGCAATTAAAGGCAACACCAGGGAATAATCTCTCTCACATTTTGTCTTTCTGCCTCTTGCAGTATTTTCTCAAGCTGAATATGTGTTTTAATTTTTTGTTTTAAATCTTGTGGCACACTCTTAGTATCGAGAGAAAAACATAGAACACTAGGGAAATTGCACCTTTTAATCCCTTTTATCTTTTATCTTTAACTTAATTTAGTTAAGGTCACATCAAGGAAGTGAGACATGCATCAGATATCTCTTTCCTGTTATTTTCCCCTCTTACTCCAGTCTGTGCGCCTCTCTGTCTGTGTCTCACACTCACTATACTCATCTCGCCATGTTCTGTTCGCTCATCCCATTGCTTTCATAAATGTTCTTCTTCTTCTTGGTAAACTTAGCTCTGGCGCAGTTAAATCTCGTTAATTTGTGGGTGGTTCAAGTGTCAGATCATTTCCCCTCCCAGATCTGGACCTCACCAGTCACTTTACAGTCAATCACACCTAATTACTTTCACTACAAAGACCATCAAATCCCATTGTCAAACCCATTTAGGTTCCCCAGACAGCAACGCCTTTCACTGATGCAAACAGCCCACGTGTTGTTTGGTTCTGATGTTCTAGATTCAAAAACTCGGCATCCTCTATCCACCTGTAAAATGGGTACACTGCTCTGGATGGATGAAACCCAAAATGTTTATAGTATCTCAATATACAGTATACTTCCACTTGCCAAAGCCCCTTTGACATCTCCGTCATTTTAATAACCTGATTCATTTAAGTGACATTCAGTTATGCCAAAAGTCTGTACAGTTATGATGCCTTGCCCATATACTGTGATCAGACCATGTGATGTTGGCATGGCTATAATAGATCGGGGCTATTCTGGTCCGTACGCCAGAGCTGGACAGTAAAAGCTACTAAAAGGTTTGAGGTTCACCCAGACTGCAATAGAAATGGCCGTCACCTGCACCTCTTCATCTAATCAGCTCACTTCACAGGTGAAAAAAAAGCACTGAAGTTGTCTATCACTAAGCAGTCCATCACTAACCTCGAGGATTAAAGTAATACTCCACCCCCCAAAATGATCATTTGTATATCAGTTACTCAATGAGGAAATGTGAATTTGAGCATATGTTTTGAAACAGTTTTGCTGTTGTTAAACACAGCCCCTATTTTAATTGTATTCATCATGATTTAACATTTTTTTTTTTTTAATTCTTCGTTAAACATGGGAAATCCAAAGTTTTTTTTCACGATTTAAATGAGGCTGAGTAATTGATATGTCATAATGGTCATCTATTAGATTGTGGGGGGGGAAGAGAGAAACAGAGAAACGTAAGCTGAACTCCAAACCAGAGCGACTCTTATATTACACTGGTGCATTTGTGCTAAAAGTTGAACATGATGAGCCTTATAAAAATAATGCTGTAAGACCACACATTTTGATCATTTTACAGTGAGCAGATACCATCAGCGTATAACCCCTGGTGTGAGACCACAGTGACAATGTATACAGTTCAGGTTCAGCTAAATTTAAAGGTATAGTGTCAATAGTGGTCTACTCCTCTGTGACGACAGGCTCTTGTGGTCCTGCTGGCCCCCTGACATGTTGACCTCATGTGGCTTAGAGAAAGTGTGTCAACTTAACATCTGTCCGTGCTGTTGGAGCTCTCCCTTGTGTGTTGGTGGAGTTACTGGGCAGACTAGCCAGAAGCAGTGGATAGATGGTGAGAGCAATATGGTAACTGGGAGGGCCCGCAGGCAGTAGAAGTAAATTATAGCCAAGGAAGCAGAGTGGGGTGACTGCTACATTGCGAGCATCTCTCTCCCCCCCCCTTCCCATCTCCCAACCTCCCCTCCCTACTGTTTCTCACTTGGGGCCTGGCAGCATCCATCCAGATGGAGGGTTTATTTTTGTTTTTGTTTGTTTACTTATTCATGCATCCAGCTATTCGGGGCATCGCAGGGGCTTTCGTTCCACCACAGAATGCAAATCGCCACGGCGGCTAATCCACTTTCATCTCTCCCTTGTCGACATCCAACTTCTCTCCACGTTTCCCACAGTCTCACACATTCAGGACATCTCTTTCTTTCAGGGTATGGGATCAGGCCTGCAGTGACCAGGCCAGCCTAACTTCAACACTCATCTCTACTTCATGCATCTGAAACACAATATACCTCTCACCTCCCACCCACCTTTCCTGTCTTCAAGACATTCTGCCTTCTCTGCATTTTCCCTTCCTCTCCCTCTACTGACCCTGGCGCCACATAGGGGCTCATATCAAGAGAAAAGTAGAAGCTACACTGCCATTCCCCCTGGAATGGAGGGTTGTGGGAGCATCCCTAATTGAGTTAGGGAGGACATGAGTGGGTTTGCCCATCAAGTTGTTACAGTAAAACAATTCAGATGAATCAGCAAGCAAATCTGTCTTTTTTATTAGCCAACTTACCCTTCCGTTCCCCTTTTTCCTCCTCTCTGTTTCACTGAAGCAGCCTAGTAAACATGCACACGCACACCTACAAATTAAAGGCCTGTCGGAAAAGTTTCTCGGGTCATTGTGTCAAAGCTTTTGCCAGAGTTGGATGGTTGGACTGTAGGGAGATGGGGAAAAAAAAAGGGGAGAGAGTGAAAAACAAAGGAAAGACATCTAACAGGTGCATGACGGCTGTCCTTCGGGCACTTGAGTTCTCTGTGCTTTCTGTGGCAGTATGGTCTCTGTCTGCCCGGGCCTTAGGAGCTGCTGGGATTGCAGGTAAGAGGGCGAAGGGAGGGGATGACTCCACTCAAAGCCAGACAGTAAGAGAGTAGACAGCAGAGCGGTAAGAGTATGGGGAGAGAGAAATGCAGGTGGTTGTGTATGTCTAGGTGGCTGAGCCTGAATTCAGATGTGGAAGTAACACAAAACCAGGTGTAATGCAAGTGAGAGTAGAGAGAGGGAGATGAGATTAAAAGAAAGTGTGGTTGTTGCCTCTCCACCTGGCCATAAAGCACCCCATACTCTTCCCCCCCCCCCACCCCCCCCCCCCCCCCCCCCCCCCCCCCCTCCTTCCCCCAGGCCTTTGTTTCACGGCTAATGGTCCAGGTTAATTGCACAGGTGACTCTCTGTGGGGGAACAGATGGGCTCAAATGTGTTCAAAAACAATCTGCAGCAAGCAAAAAAAAAAATAGCAACGACTTGTTCCTCTACTTTTGAGTCTTCCTTTTCTTTCTAATCATCTCTGCTGGAGTCGTGGAGGGCGACTTGGGTGAGGTTAAACTCTCATTGCGTTCTTCGCTCACAGTGGTTTCAATTCATCAAGCACAAGGCCTGTAAGCACTCATTAGATCTCATTACAGTGCAAATTAGACTCAGGAATTGGCTACTGGAAGAGTGGATAGTAGTGGATAATAGACATATCTCCTATGCCCAATGTTCCTAAACACTTTAATTTGTTTAAGGAGGAGCGTACTACGCGTATATAAATTCAGAGGATATAGCTGTGATTGATTCAAATATGTGACTATGATAAATGTCATTATTTTGTATGCTTACACTGTTATTTATCTTTGGAATTAACATGCCACTGGTGCTGCTAGTTTCACTCGGGGCATAAAAGATGTCATAATTTGCCATTATATTAGAAACCCATGTGTATCAGACAAAAGCTTTCATGAATTCCAAGAATTATTTGGCTCTCTTTTCCCCCATGAATCATGAAGGCTGCATGTGAGCCATCAGAAGTTGAGTTCTCTATCGATCTACTGTGTTTTTTTCTTACCTGCACAACATGCAGGAGATGACAGATAGCAAATTGAATTCATGAACAAGCTTTGTTGACACTGCAGCACAATTATAGGAATGCCATGCTTTTGGTGTTTAAGAAAAAAGCCCAGCATTTCAGTCATCTGCTTGGATGATTGAGTGAAAGGCTTTGTCACGTTTTTGAGGCGACAGCTGTTCTTTTACTTGTACTATATTTTGATTGTTGTCGATGACTGATTGTAATTGGCAGACATAAACAAATAAGATGTCAGGTTTTGCATAATTTAAGCTTGTTTGTTTGATTCCTAATTGGTCCTTGGCTGTGGTTTTAGAGCTTGTGTGGGGGGCTTCGATGATGCATTGGTTTTCTGAAAGACTTGGCTAGATTCCTGTGTCTCCTCTAACTGATCTTGCCATGAGCAGCCGTATAGGTCATCCTGCTGACATTAGTTGGACTGTGCTCTCTATCTGCCTCCCTCCAACTATCTATCCATCCCTCTCTGTCTTTGTTTGTCAAACGCTCATTTGCCATCTGAGAAATCTGTCCCATAAATTTACATTAGTTAAGTGGAACCAATAGTCTTACAAATATACAACATGCGGATCACTAGAAATGTATAGGCAGGTTTTTAGTGTGGGTGAGTCTGTGTTCCTGTGCTTGCATACTGCACTGTATGTTTTAGAAATAATTAAATGTCACAGGGCTCAGGCCGTCAAGTAGCCAGGAAGGTGTTTTACGACCTTGAGTCTTGCCTCGCTTCACTAGCCTCTCTCAATAACCCACTCCACCGCACTGACTGGGCACCCAAAGAAACACTCTTCACTTTTCTCTCTAGCTTCCTTCTTTACTCTGTCTTTCTCCCTGTATTCTGCCTCCTCTCGATATACTATTTTACAATGTCTGTACTTATTCTTTTTTTATCCCTCCCTTTCCTCCCTTGCAACTGTTGACACTTGACTTTGTGTCCTGCTCCTGGGATTGGTGAATAGTACATTGCAGCCGCTTTCTTCCACTTTTACTGTAGGTACTTTTTTTTCTTCTTAGAGAAAAACTAATCTAGTGTGTTAAGTTTATATGCCAATCCTACTGAGAGCACATTGCTCTTGTTATCCCTTCTAATTAGAAAATGTGATAGTTCCACTTGTAAATATTGCAGAGTGAGCCAATCCCCAAAGCTCACTTCACTGTTGCAATTGGCACAGCCTCTGGGTCCACCTGATATCCAGGTAAGGTGAGGGGGGGACTATGGTGGACTGGAGGTAGGCAGGCAGGGATCAAATGGAAAGATATGGAATAGGTACACCATCTCTCTCTGGGAGGTAGAGTTTCACAGAGCTTTATTTCTGCTCTTAAAGGTTTAACTGTTTTAGAAAGTACCTAAAAGTGCAAAAGCCGCAACCATGTTCCACACTTCCACAAGATTTAATAAGATCATTAAAGGACCCCGAGGCTGTCTGTTGAGGTGCCCACCAAGGTGTTTCATCACTGGAAGGGTTTGTCAATGTCTTGGGTCTTAGCCCGTCTTAACCCATTTAGAAAGCAATTTCCTGTGAGCAGAGGGGATCTTTCCTCTTGAGAAAGATCTTTGGGCATAAAAGGTTAGCTTTTCTGTAATTCCCCCTGCATGCAATCTACCACTGCTGCTAATGAGAAGAGGATGAATATTTGCCCTAGGTTTAACAGCTCAAAATAAGACAAGAGTAATTGCGGGAACGTGGCAGAAATGTCTGCTAAAGTGGGCAATGTTACAATAAGTGATGAAGAAAGTTTGCTCTGAGGATTGCTGGAATAAGTGTCGTCAAATAATATTCAGCTTTATTTCTTTGTTAACTAAGGGCTTACCTTGTCTATGTTATATATACACACAAATGCATATATATATAATATATATATATAATAAGTTCATAGTTTGAAGGCTCATTTGTGAGGAGTAAGGCCTGCTCGAGTTTAAACTGCGGTCCAATAGGACATAGTTAATTGAGCACTGTGGAGTGACTGGGGAGTATGTTTCCCACTTTAGTCATTTTGGTTCTTTGTGTCTGCAGTCCTCCTGCTGAACCCCAGTCTACTCGGGCTCACAAGCCATTACGAATGATGAATTGCGCTACAGTTAAGCTAGAAGTAGGACAAATTGATCAAAGTGGCAGGTGCCCCCTGTGATGTCTAGGTCTCCATGAAGAAGGCAGTGAAGAAGGGGCTGTCAAAAAGTTTCTTGTGCCAAGGTGGTTGTGGATAAATGTTTACCTGCCACTTAACACGTTCTACCTTTTGTCAGACTCACAGTGTGTCCTTGCTAGCCTACATAAGAATAAGTAGCTAAAGATCCTGGGAGTTGATACGGTTATAGTAGCTGCAAGATATTGTTCTTTTGGTCCAGAGCAGACAAAACCCATGCCCCCCCCCCCCCCCCCCCTTTCAAACCAATGAGCATGCTATCTGAGGTGTAGTGCTGCAATTTGAGATAAGCACTACTTGGCTTGGCTTTGGTTTTGTTCTGATAAAGCTGGTCTAATTAAGCTTGATTTAATCGGAATTGCTTTTAAGCACAGCACACAGCCGGAACAGATACTTTGATTTCAAAGTAGCCCTTGGGAAGGACTTGAGGAAGAAAGAGAAGGAATGAGATAGAAAGCAAAATTAGTGTGAGTACGAGTGAAGAGTTCTTTTTTTTTTTAAATTTGCATCAGACATGTTTCTATTCTTAGTTGTACTGTCTCCTTTTACTTGCTCGATTGATTGCAGGTTAGGTGGTTTGTTGCTGGATGAGAAGGGGAAAACATGTGCAATGCTGAATTTCTCTGGTAATGGCAAAATAAAAGCGCCATTTCCTTAAATTTACCGCGTAGCATTCCGTGTCAACGTGTTTTGTTCATAAATTCAATTTGCCCATGTGTCGTGTCTCTTTGAGCACACGCGAGTAACAAAAGATTGATCACCCCCCAGCGTCTGGAAAAGTGCTGTGTGCTCAAAGTAGCAGTTGTCTTCACTTATTTTTTGAATCTTTCCCCTCAGCCATAGCTGTAAGCGCAATAGAGAAACAAGATTCCTAGACCCTGATGGTAAACATTGGGGAAGAGCTAGTTCACTCATGTACGCAAAAGAATTGATGGCCAAGTCTCCAGCTCCACAATAAGTCACCCTAATGATCCTAGTTTAAAATAATGTCTGTTCTGGACCAGAATGATAAAAGGGGTGCCCCTCTGACTCATTAGTATTGGAGCGTAAAGATAGATGACCCAGATATAGAACCTAAGCTTGTTTCTGAACCCTGTTTCCATTGAGCAGTATGCTCCATGTGCACAGTGTGGCCACAGCTTGTCAGGCTGTTGGCCTCATAGCACTTCATAGCACTACACATCTTTTCAGCCATGCTGACTGACTCCAATTCTCTAGTTTCATGGATCTACATGACAGCTGGAACGGCGGGCCGGGGGAATGTTTTCGAAGGCTGGTCCTGGTGTCATTGACTGAACAATGATAGAGCGCCGAGTATTGAGCGGGCTCCACACTAAATCTTTGTAAAGAGCACTTAGCTCCCCTGTGTTAGCCACAGAAAGAATATCTGTCAATGACCATCAGTGGATGCTTTCATCCTGAGGCTCCTCTGCCTGTATTAGTTGCTAAGCTCTAAGTGTATTTTTCCTCCTCCCCAGCTGTGTACTGAAAAGGACAGACCTGAGTGACAGGCCTCTGTCTCACTCATACGCTCTATAAAAGGCTTGTTTATATCACGCTAAACTCTCTCTTGCAATCTTGTAAGGTGATTGTTCATGCACCTTTAATTAGAAGGCATCCATTGCTTCCACTCCCAAATACCTAGAATTAGACCTTGAAGTATCTGTGTTTATGTTCATGTACAGTAATGTTAATGTCGTCCTGTAAACAGCTGTGCCTCTGTTATCTGTTCTCTTACAGAAGGAGATGAAACTGGTGTGATGGATAGCCTAATGGAAGCCCTACAGTCCGGAGCAGCCTTCCGTGATCGACGAAAACGCACACCGCGCAATGGTAAGTCATTAACAACAATGTATTTATGTCCCAATTCCTAATTTTTGTTATTTTTGTCAGTCTCATCTGTCTGCAGATTCCTGTGAGTGTGTGTCCTTTTAATTGGATTTTAAGGATTTGTGACTGACATAAAACACGAACAAGTACGGGAACTTATGCACCTACAGGAAGATGTCGTAGAAACAAGCTCGCATGTGGCCCAGTGAAGGTCATGAGCGATTTATTGTCCCTTTGCCATTCATGAAGCACTTATTATAATGTAGTCATGCTGGGTGCAGTTGGACTGAGAGTGATTTAGTGTAATCCTGGTGTTTACACATTACCTTCTGCCATGTTGAATGGCCCGTACCCAGAGGAGTACCACCTAGTAGGGGTACCAGGATCAATTCATATGCAAGTCAGAGTTCTGCAGACGAGCTACAGGTACTGCCTGATCTCCACACTGGCAATCATGACAGAAAAAACAGGAGGTGAAAAAAAAAAATCAGACCAATTGCTGGATTGGATGGTTTGGCAGTAGACAGACGCCACACTGCGAATCAAGCTGTGAAAATGAGCATTCATTTTAAAGTTAAGCGGGTAATCTTTTGTTGAACCCATATTTTTAGATTGTTGCTGATCAATATTTGCATTTAGAGATCTTGTAGAGTCATAATACAATTCATATAATTCAGCAGATAGACTCTGACTATGTAATGCAGATTGACTTGCTTTGAATAAGTGTTGAAGTTACTTATTTTCATTAATCGCGTAAAGTCTTTGTAGAATTCTCTGTTGGTTTACAAGATATGGTGCATTTAAATCGATACAAAGATGATTAGCAGTAACGGAAAAACAAGCCATGTCCTGTGTGTTTTTTAATTTGCATTTGGCAGTGAAAAGGTACCTGATTGGTGACATGGCCAGGACATATTGGTCCGGTCGTTTCCACCAAAAGGGTTTTTGCCAGACTCTGGGGGTGGTTAATTCCTGCCAAATATCTGAGCTGTGTCACTTCTGATGCCTTTTTCTCTTTTCCATTTTCTCCATCCTTCCCCTCTTCTCTTTTTAATTTCTTTTTCTTTTATTTTTTTCATCACCAACATTGTTACAGGTGATCAAAGCCCTTCCAGTCCATCCTCTCGGTGGCCGGGTGCTAACTCTGGTAACAGAACCCTAGGTGTGTGTATTTAACTACCATTTAAATGCCAACCCAGCACCAACCCCGCCTCCTGCTGCATCACCCATGCATCCTTCCTGTCAGAAAATTCACGCTGAGCTGGTTTACAACATGCAGAGTCCTGTGCTGAGTTACTAAATTTGACTTAGTAAATCATGAAAAGGTTTAATATGGAAGATTTACTCTGTGTAAAGCCAGGACAACTTTAGCTGGATGACAAATTTGAATTAAAACTAAGACAAAACCTGGTTCTTATTAACACACACAGCTCACTGAAAAAATAAATATTATATAGCAACTGTCACAGACGATATGATGTCCTGTGTTTATGGATAAGATCAAGTCAAACTATTCCACAAAGAATTGTGGAAATCTGAGTAGATGTCAACACCAATACAGGTCACATCAAATCAGTGTTAACAAAAGTCTACCAACAGAAACTTAAATAATGCAGCATATTTCATATAAATCCCATTAAAATGTGCAGCAGTAGAGAAGAAAACTCCGGACTAAGCCTTTAAAGTACTGCTTGTACTGCTGAGTTATATATGATGTAAATCTTACATTGAATACCTTTAGTACAGTAAAGTACACTCGTACTGAAGTTGCCCTTGTGTTGGCCCCTTCATCTCAAATGTTTAATCTTGTAACACTAATACTTGAAGAAAATCATTTTTGGTTCATTCGGCATAATTTCTGTCTTGTAGAGCAGCTCCAGTTATCATCTAATTGTCTTGCTTTTCCTGTTAGCCTGTGCTGTCAAAGCATGATATCACTTCCTGTCTTGTGGCAATTTGATGACAGTGTATGTCAAGAGCATGTAGAGTGGGACGCTGAACAATTTTAGTAATTAAAGTAATTTTCACCTCTGAAAAAAAAAGTGTGCGCAGATGAATGTCGATTGGCTTCCCTCTCATTTTCTGGCGTCATCGATGGCGTGTTTCGCGTCACCTAGCGGACTTTTGCTGGCGGATGGGTGGGGAGCTCGGACGCTGGCAGCACATTAGGAGGCCAGGCGCAGTTCGTCTCACACACTGCCCACGCTGCAATGACCAAAAATTATTATTGAATATTCATTTTTAACAAAACACATAGATTCGAACTATTTGACTATCAAATATATTTTTGCGTATGATGTCCATGACACAGTGTCCTAACTGGACAGTGATCCGTTTTGAGCTGAACTTTTTGTGGACGCCCGCCCACTGGCGTTATTGTCATTTCCAGTAATTATCACATCAACCTTGTGTTTTCTGTTTAAAACGAACAAATGTCGGAAGATAGCAAGTTCAGCTCACCCAGCTTTTATATGGTTACGTTTCCAGTCTGATCTGGAGCACACAGCTGATAGTTATGGGCTTTGTACATGACGTAATATTGCGCTTGCTGAGACCTTGTCTCTTTCTCACTGTGGCCGAGTTCTCTGCCATCATTATGGTTTTTTACAATTGAATAAGAATTTCCATTTTCAAATATCTTTATTTGAATATATATATTCAAATTTAGAAAAATTTAAAAAGTGGAGCATTACTTCTTTGTTTGGAATAAGCTATTGGTAGTATGCTCGGTGAGGGAGTACCAATTAAATACCGTTAGGCTCACCTCTATGCACAACAGCATCTCTAGAACCAAACTCCTGGACAGCTTTCCTCTGTTGTCCAGAGTTGACATCCTATGTGACAGTCGCAAGGTTGATGGCACTTGCTATGTCCAATTTTTAAATGACATGAGGGTTGAGAAAGGCTCTGACTGACTGTAACTGTGTGGCAGTTTGGAGTGTCAGGCCTTCTTGTCGTCCTTGGAGAGAGACGACAAGAAGCATGAAGTTAAGCTTGCAATGTACCAATTTCAGTTGTACCCTTCCCCTATGGTTATGAACTCTGGGTAGTGATCAAAAAAGTAGTTCATGGGCAGGAATGGCAGGTTTCCTGTGCTGAGTGTCTGGTTTCCTCCTGAGGAAAAAAGCCCTCAGTAAAAAGTGCAGCTCTTTTGTGCTGAAGAAGTCAGTCGAGCTGCTCTGGGCATCTGATCAGGATGCTTTCCTGATCATCTTTCTTGATCTGTTTATTCTTGACGTGTCCAAATGGGAAGAGACCCAGACCAGGAACTTGCTGGTTTGATTCACCCTGCTTGGATGTGGCTGGTCGGATGCTACCCGGACCCTCATAAGTACCGGTAATATCCGCGTGCACTACATTATGTGTCATGAAATAATTGTAAACTAAACACTGTCTGTCTTTGTTTATGAATATACTTTATATTTGATTGGACATTTTATATTTTCCTATTGTTAACGAGACAACCAAAATGACTGTGCTCCTTATGATGGTTCTCTCTCCTGCATGGCATTGTGCATGATACCCTTCTCAGTGCACTTTTTTTCCAAGTGAGCATCACTACGCTACCAGAATGTACTATGCACGGTCCCCTGATATGGACCTCAAAATGTGGTTTGATAAACAGCTGCATGGATTCTCCACTCTAAAGTGATGAGAGGGGTAAATCCTTTTGACATGCCGGCTCCATGGATTTTTTTTCTAAATGGAATCTGGAAGTGACTTCAGTTGTTATAGAGTATGGGGGAATCCTATGGTTCCTCAGATCGGAAGAGGAACCATAGGAT
>NW_022280057.1:1554117-1620644 GCF_004355925.1 Anarrhichthys ocellatus
ACGGGGGGGGGGGATTTGTGCTTACAGATTTCTGTTTGTGTCCTTTCATGAAATGAGACAAACTCCCCCCTATGTTCTATAGCAACTGCATTTAGAAACAAAGGAAAGGGACTAACAGAAGTTTTAACACACAGTATGGGGGAATTTTTGAAAGGACTCTATAAAGAAAAACAATTAAGTTCCCCAGTGACGGACGATTTTGTGACAAAAGACATCTCGGTCACTGAAAGCTTTCTTTGCGTTGTTACTTCTTTCTGCAGTGTGGCAACTGTCAATGCTTTACTCAGTATTTAAAGAATGATGGTATAATGTTAGGGTCAGTGCAGCAACATTAATGTTTCCATACTTCTGTTGTGAAAATATTTGCTTTCACTCCAGGCCTGATGGCATTTCAGTTTCTGAATTTACTGGTGAAGGAGGTTCTCTCAGCAGTTGTATCAGACAGTGTGCCAAATCTATTCACTCCTGCTTGTCATGTCTGTTGTAATCTCATGCTTTAAAGCTTGATTAACCTCCTGTCATCTTCAAACGAGCAGCGTGTGCAAGAGAGACTCTCTCAGAGTCGCAGAAGAGTCTTCGCTTACGTCGAAGAAGTTCATTTAAGCCCGGCATGTCGTTTTTTGTCGTCCTTTGGGCTAAACTATACTCCAGCAGAGTACCTCAAGTATCAGGCTGAACACAATTCTAGGCGCTGCCAGTCACAATTACACCCAATTCCAGAAGCATTTCCTATTTTCTTGTCTCCACTTTGTGTAAGATGGAAAACCTAACCCGGGAGGCCATACTCATGTGTTATGCAATTACACCAGCCAGTCCTAATTCAACACACAGAAGCTGGATGGATTGATGGAGACCAGAGAAGCCACATTTCTGTTGTTGGTTCAGTCTCATTTCAGGAAGATAAAATACAGTTTGTGTCGTTAAATCCGGTTGATTTAACCCTGTACATTACTCTTTTATTTTTTTTGCAGACAGTGTTCTTTATGTTTAAGTTGATAACGATAAAAAGAACAATGTGAGTTAGCCTACTCCTTTTCTGTCTCCTATTCCCTTTCTTGCAGGAGATTGGTGGGTAGAGAGCAGGAGCGTCTTATACATCCTGGCTCATCGATTTTCGGTCAGGGATGAAAGCCACAGACTCAGTAGGTCTTTCATACTGGGGGGCATCCCAAAAGACACATCAATCAGATTTCAAACAGAACCAAGCCAATCTTATTTTTTTACTGCCTTTTCAACGTCATTACAATCTCAAACCAGGGCCTCTCTCCTTTATATCTCTGCTTCACCTTCACAGGTCAGTCAATCAAAAGTTCCCTCCTGTGTTCTATATAGTAAGCCTCTTAAGGACTTATTTGACATTGAACAGGGAGGGATCATCTCATGCCCATTAAAAAAATACAGATGCAGTGATAGAATACTTGTCAGGGTTACAGAATTTCAGCCCAACTGTCTAATCCCCCGAAGCCTGGCAGTTAATTCAGCTGGTCAGGCCAGAGAGTAGGCCCCCTGTAAGTTTAATGAAGATTAAATTACCTATTTTCTCTCATGAAATTTTTAAAGAACAAAGGGGATGAACTTGCAAAGAGGCAAATGAAAAGACCAAAGGGAAGTGTCTGTAAGGAGATAAAGAATTTCCCCTTGTTCCCCCAACCTCATTTGTGACATAAATGATCTTTTAATACTTATACATATTACTCCTATATTTGTTATCCACATCACCCCGATATATACAGACGATGTTCAGCCTGGCAGCTATTTTCTTATCTTTCCCATGATCTGGGGGAAAATCACTGTTTTGTGTCTTCAATAACATCACAGGAAGTGATAGTGATCGTAATTCCCTTAGCAATTAATTTGCTCACACATATGTTGTACCCATCGCTTTATCTCTCTCTTCTTGTCTCTCAACCTACAGCAGTTGTTCTCCTGTACTGTTTCACACACACACACACACGTGCAAGCTTGTGTCACTTATCAGATAGGGACTGTTGCTGTAGGGTGTCTCTGAGTTGATGGCTAAAGCCCTTTGCCTCCACAAGTTCCCAGCTTCCACTTCAGGGTGTTGATAGATGTTATTCATCGGGGCAACCCCAGAGGCGATCCTCCAGGAAGTGGAGCTAACATGATTTGGGGCGAAGAGACCCAGAGGGTGTTGGTGCCTCTTGCTAGCTTGGATCGCTTAGTAGATGTGAGATATCAATAGAGTAGATGAGAGCAGAGCTCTGTAGAGACGTGCTGCTTGAAATCTATCACCTGCTACTCATAGATAAGGATATATATCAACAGCCAAAGGGAAAGGCAGATGGGAAGGAACTGAGGCATGGACAGCCACTCCATTTAACATTTGACGTCCTGGGGCATAGACAAAGCCATCCCCCCTCCGATTGACCCATCGGGCCTTTCTCTGGACCTGATCATCTTTCATCCACTGCAGAAAACCCATCATGGAAATATAGATGAAGATTTTATGTACCATTTGAGTACCCTTGGCGCATAACTGATCCGTTGCTTGACTCTGCCAAGAGCGGACCTAAAGTAGGTAGAGTGTGACATGGAGCCATTTTGAGAGGATAAATCAAATCTTAATAAAAGGCGGTCTCTCTGAGTGGAAACATAGGGGTCTCTCGCCCCTGCCCCTGCAGTTAAGTACACCCTAAACCCTTTGCTGTTTAATTCATACTGAAGGTATCTGCTTGAGTACAGGGCATCAACAGGGGGCTGTCTGCATGCCCTTTTGATGCCATTATGCCCTTTTACAGCTCCATGTCTGAGAAGACGTAGCATGTGGAGCGTAGCTCCCTATGGTAACACTTACTTTTTTTTTCTTCTTATTTTGAAATAAAGTCAATCAACTAGTGCTACAATGGACTCAGAGCTCTCAACACCTATGTCCAATATTGTCTGACTTTATTGGCACAGGGCCTCATTGATGTAAAGAGTACTCTGCCCTCCGCCTAGTGGACCATCAATGAACAACTGCAGAGCAAAAATGTCTACTAGCTTATCATATTCAATAATATCCCAGAGCGTTTGCAGTGGGCTGTGCTTTTTTCGAGCTCGCTCTCCAAACAATATTGGCTTTCAAGTATGTGGGCAGTTATGAAAGGTCACCCTAAGTGTAAATTGTCAATGCTGGATCAATTTTAGAGGGCAAATATGCTTTGGAGGCCCCATAATGGAAGGTTCCATCTTATTTTTACCCAGGGCACACTCACACAATAAGATTGATATCGTTCATTGTTTGATGAATTCCTAATGGACCTATAAACTCGCAGTGCTTTAAGCCAAAGGAATGCCTGTGAAAGTCGGACCATCCCACAAACTGAAAAATTGCTCTCATATAATTCCAAAGGAATCTCGCCGAAGCCATCATGCTTAGTGTTGAAGGATGGGCGACTTGTGTCGGTTGAATCAAACCTTATTTATCGCTCATTAGGCATACAGCGGGGCCAACTGATGATCAGCTAGAGAACAAATAATGTGCGGTGGAATAGTATGCCATCCTGTATGGTTATGTATTCCACTGACAATAAGAGGCAGAGCCAGAATCAAATGCTTCTTCCTCTGCTGTCATACTCATGTGCTTTTTGTAACCTCCTTAATATGATGCGGCTATTATTGAAGTATACAATATAATATCCAGGCTGATGTTTGTGTTTGAAGTGTCAGTCCCAGCAATCTGTCAGCCTCAATGAGGTGGAATTAATATTTCATGTTTCCATTAGGTGGGCCTGATGTCTGTGATAGGGAGGTATAGGAATGTAACGGCAGTTTGGGCGATGAGTGATAATAGTAATTCCCGATTGATACAGATAAAGAGAGAATGTGTCAAAGAATGTTAAATGTTCCATTCAATAGAACATACTACCAAAGGCGATGTTGGGAACAATGATATTTAATAAATTACACTAGCAGCTTGAAGAAGCTGGATCTTGCAACATCGCATTCCTGACATTTTTTCACACTTAAATCAATAGTGTGATGAATGATAAATGATGCATTTAACATATTATTCAGTTGTGTTAATTAAGTCCTATATACCCTCCTTACACACTGCCCTGTGATATGAAACATAGATCAGGATAGACATTGGGAAAACTCCCTATAGTTCTTAAATGAAAACATGAAACAAGGAAATCAATGCATTTTAGTTACAAAATTGTGAAAGCAGAAAATTGCAGACAAATATGTGATTGATTAGCAATAATAAACAAAGTTACTTTTGAAGTGTTGTAATGATGTAAAAAATATATAATCTATAACTTCTTTGTCTTCAAGTTTTTGTTGCCTTAAAATCTGACTTATGTCTGCCTCATTTGCTGATCATAAGCAACCAAATCAAGGTATAAGGTTAATTATTTCTGAAAGATGTTAGAAACTTTAATTGGATTATTGTGCACATCCTTCAATTAACACTAAGGAAAATAATGTTTGACAATATTCATAACAGGTATAAGCCTCCCACACCCTTCGTAGGATGAGCACATTTTCACCAAAAAAGGAGTTTTGTTTAGTTAATGTAAATGTATGCAGTAAGACATTTATTTGTTTTTCTGAACAACAAAAAAGCTAAAGTTTAAGTCATATATTGGTAATAGGCACTGACCTGAAAGCATGACTTTAGGGTCCAAAAGGAATCTGTTCTTCTCTTTTCTTCTTGAGTGATGGTCAGTACTGCATCTGTGAAAGCGTCAAGTGAGTCCTCATCCGCAGGGGAGCAATGTCTTCCTCATGACAAATGCTCAAGGATAAATGTAGCTGGCTGATCAAACCTGTAACAGGGAAAATGGGTAGTCAAATTATTTCTGAGACACAAAGAGAGTGAGACACAAGAAAAAGTAGTTCTGAAAGTGAAAGGAAGACGTTGGTTGAGACGTAGCCAGTTGACATCATCAAGGAACAGACGTTGTGATCGCACGTGCATTATGGTGGAAGGGGTGCGTATGTGACAGAGAAGGTAAAAGAGAGAGTCATCAAATTAAATGATATCTACTGAATTGTCGAAATGTGGAGTGGTTGACAGATGTAGCGATAAGATACTTTATTTTCATTACATGTTAAGCACAACAAAATATGTTTCGGCAGCAATCCACTCCGCTTTCCAGCATACATATATATATATATATAAACTTAAATACAGTGTATATATATTCATGAACTCAACATGGAGGGTGGCACATATAACTATCATACATAGATGTAACATTGACATTAATGAACATGTTATTGCATTAGCAGCAACCGTTAGCTGTTGCACTTGGGGCCTATGTGCTATGTAGTAGTAGATAGCTATAAATAGTTTAAAAGGGCAGGAGAGACTGGGAGGGTTAAATGAAGGTAAAAAGCAGAATAACACAATACCCCCCTCTACTCACTTTTTTACACACACACACACACACACGCATACTAGGTGTGCAATCAGCAAGAATGCTCCCTACACTCAGGCACTCCCCCTCCAGTCAAGCATGATTGTGCTTGACGTGGTTCAATCACTAATGCTGACTGATGCCCATTAGCTAGGCTCTTCACATTTATTTATTTATCTGTTTATTTGCGTCAATTTTATTTATTGATGTGCCTCGAGGATACGATGGCAAATCTCCATTTGCTCATATGGGGAAGTAAGAAACGGGAGGCTATAAGAATGTGCAACATTTACGCATGAAAGAACAGAAGACGACGAGAGGACAGAGTTCACCTTTTTTATTTAGATTCCAGCAGTTGAAAGAGCTATTCCTTTCTGGTAATGGAAACGTGATATGGCCCATTTAGTTACTTAGTACTAATCCCAATGGTTTAGCCGCTTCTCTATTTTTTCTTCCCTTTTATCGCTTTGTCTTTCTTCATTCGTTCTTTTGACTTCCATTTGGTTAGTGTCTGATGGAAGGATTTGAGTCGGGTCAAATTACTCCCTTGCCTCTATGAGTTTTCCCGAGCTTCAGCAGCACTCTCAGCCACATTAAGTGCATGCAGCACGTTGCTGCTGTAGTTGACCACCAAACACCCTCAAGGGTTTTAAAGGCATGCTCTATTTAATGCACAGTGTTCACATAACCTTCTATTTTTGAGTAAATCGATTTTTTTAGTTTTTGGGCAATGGTCTTGTATTTTGTTCAGGTTTTACATAATTAAGCTTTTCATGAGATGTCCCTTTCCTTCTGATTATTACATAGGATGATGCAATTCCAGCGTAATGGATGTAAGTATAATTGTTGTTTATTCTTACAATGACATATTTGCTGTTGTTAGCTACTGGGGGAACAGCGATGCTTAATTACCCACAAGTGTACAATTTGAGATCATTAGCTTTGGAAGCCAATGTGTCTGTCCTGAGGTCTGCCAGAGGACCTTTGGGCCATTCTTGTAGTGGTACGAAGAAGGCCAAGTTGAAAATCCTGTCAACACAATCCTCATCATTAAATTCCAAGAATCAGTTTCCTTAAATCTACAATTTGTATTAACTTTTTCCAAGGGTAAATCGTAGCATAATATACATGGAGATTTAGCAGCTGATTTAAAAGTGATAATGTCGAATAAAGGTGGGTAAAGGGGGACTAAAGAGAGCTGGGGATCTTCCCTAATAAGGGGATCAGTTGTCTGATTTGAGACTTACTTTTAATGGGAGAGGATAAAAGAGACGGAGAAACCAAAATGCTGAGTTTTTGCACTTGTGTATCTGAGAGCATTTGTATCCCTCCATCAGGAGTTGAAGAGGAAAGAAATCAGCTTCAATTCTTTATACATTTTTACCACACGCCCAAAATGATATGAGGAGCTACCAAGCTCCCTCTTCAGCTGATTAGCATCTGTGCTCTTATGGCGATATGGATCCTACCCAACTGTATCTGTGAGTATATAGGAATTCATCCAAAACAGTTACTGTGCTGAGAGGTGGGGGGGGGGGAATAAACAAGAAGGGAACACAACAGCTTGGTATTCATGAATTCCATAAATTACAATGTCGCTCCCCTTAGAGATGACTAATATGTCAAGTTTAAAAATAGACACTTTGCAACAGTTCAGATCATCTGCCTCCAGTGGATGAGGATTAACAGATTGAAGGTTAAAGGGTAGAGATTTGTGATTTGGTGTGTGTGTCTGTGTCGCTCTGAGTGTGGTGTCTGACTCGAAGATATATTTGTGTGAGATTTATGTGTTTCTTTGTCAATGTAAAGTTCATGACCTGAAGTTCTGGCGGCAGGATGAGGGTTTGAGAAGTAACTGAACACTACGGGCATTGGGTCATGCATTAGTGGAAGTCCTGTAGAGGTTGCTGAGTTTTAACATCTCCACCCTGAAGGCATTGCCAGCCAAGTAAAGGATGAGGCTGCACACTCTATTACATCTATCTCAACTATTATTTTATTTTTTCCCTTCCACTCTAGATAAGTTTTTTCAAGTGTCTCAGGTCACTGTTGCCCCGGGGCAGATTTTGGCAGATGGAAGCTGTGATGTTCCTTAAGATTTTCGACAAGTGAGGGAAAGGACTGTGTATCTGGGTGTGTGTCCACGTTTGATCTTTTTTGTGTAAGTGTGTGTGTGTGTGTGTGTGTGTGTGCATGTTGTTTTTGTGTGATTATGTGTGCTGCTTATTTGTGGGGATGTTTACTGAAGCTTAGCGTTCCTTGGCAGGCCAGCGGTTGACCGGATTTCTGTGTCACACTGTGACTCACAGGTTAGCTTTTTAAGCAGACAGTGAGGTCAGCATGGAAACTACTGCCACAGATATGTCACCTAAATCTTATTCCATACGAACTCCAACTGTGGCATAGCTGAATATGCATAAATATTCTGTATTGGCTAAATATAGCATTCCATCATTGTAAATATCCAGCCAGCATACATTATGATTAGTGAGAGAGCATGTAAAGTCATTTATGGTCTGCATTATTAAAGTCTCCTACATGGTAGGGCTCTTTCTTCACTTGTGGCACCACCATCAATATGTTTATGGTGGTGAAAACAGTCTGTCTGAAAAATAGATTTTTCTTTTGCCAATTGTAAAAGTTTTATGACAGTCAATATGGCTGAAGAAGCAGCCCTTTCATTATTTTACTGGATCTGCTGCTATCTGAATAGATGGATCCTGCTTATAAACCTTGAATAATTGAACAGGGGAATCAGTCAATGAGCGGGGGAGAGGACCAAGGTCTTGATGGCCGGGATGATAGCTTGTTAAAGAAAAAGACAGCAGACTGATTAGCCAATGTGTCATATTGCTTCAGTGCTGCCTGTAAACTCTGCTCTCTCTCATCTCTTTTTGCCTTCTCACTCATCCCGTGCCTTAGTCTATTACTCTCCTTACTAACTCAGTCACTCCCACCTCTACCTCTTTACTCTTGTATTACTCCGATGCCTTCCTGATTAACCCCACTTTGCCACATTCCTCACCGCCCCCCTTCTTCAACCTAATGCCCTGTTATCTTTAAATGTGTTATTTAGCCTCACATCCTGTCTCCATCCATCCCAATGACCCCGTGTCACTCCAGGCAGAGTTATTACTCTTGGATGGAACATCGCCTCAGTGGCGCCGTACTCTGCTCTCTCCGCATTATCCATTTATGGAGTATCCCCTTTTGTGGTGAGCCATCTTCCTATAACCCTGTAATGATAAGAGTCTTGGTGACCCTGTGCATTTGCACTGTAATATAAGACATTCTCATTAGTCCATGGATTGAGCTCTCTCTCATGTCCATTACAATAATTGCCACACATCACTGCCTGCATGCCCCTCAGTATTCTGTTACACTACTGGCATTCTCTGTCCTCCATCACCCAACTGTGGCCCACAATCTCTTTGCCAGGTTGTCGAGAAAAAGTAATTGAAAAACGTTATATTGGATCAGATGCTTTAGTCCAAAAATCTCAAGGAGATAACCTGGCCAGTTTGTTTGTGTTTTGTTAGATGAGTGGATGCCAATGAAAGAAAAAAAAGTTTTTAGATCAAATAAACTGGAGCCAAGTGCCCTACCACCCCCACACCATCTCTCTGTTGTCAGTCATCTCTCCTCATAATAGGGAAGCAGGCCGCTACCATAATTGCTTTGATGGTCCAGCCTGAAAAATCACTTCTGGGCATAAAAAGAGGCCTTGGAGATGGCAGCCAGAGAGAAAAGGTGCGAATGAATTAAAGCACTTTGCGTTCCTCTGGGGCATGTGGCCCAGATTTTTCTTCTTCTTCAAAAAAAAAAATTCTAAGGAGTGTGGGGGTGGGGTGTGCCTCTTTCCTCCAAGAGTAAATGGCAGTAAAAGCAATAATACACATCCAGCCTCCATTATGCCAAAATGGAGAGCTTTTTCAGGAAAAACACAATGGCACTGACATAGTTAACTGGCAGGTGGAGAAAGGAGGATTTCATTGGAAATAATCTGATTTTGAACGGGGCTCCCATCTATGGGAGAACCTCTGGCCATGCCTTTTGTGAAGGAACAAAAGTTTGGCCCTTTGGAAGCAAAGCTTTGAATGTTTCAGTGGAGCTGGGTGAATGGGCCATGTGGATGTCCCAAGGTCCCTGGTGCTGAGGATTGCAACAGACTTCAGACGGGGCCTTGTGCAGCACCCCTCAGCTTCCATGGACCTGAACCCACTGCCCTCCCTTCCTTTATCTTCTTCAACCTTGAACCAAACAGAAAGGCTTTCGGCAATTCTACTCATTGGCATTGTATTCATACTGAGGCTGGTAAGCAGAGTCCCCTGCAAATACCCAGTGAATGAAATAGCATGAACTTAGGATACTATGTCATAACTATGCGGCTGAAGTACTCTCTCTGTATAAAGAAACTGCAGTCTTATTTATCTCAGCTTGTGGTTTGATCTGTAGAACAGCAGAGGTGAAGGACAGATTTGAGTAAGCGTAATGTAACAAGACTGTTCAAATCTCAAAAGCTCTGTAACATTCTTTTAAAATTGTATACAAGCAGAAGTCTGGTAGACGTAATACAACATTTTCAGTTTCCTCTGACTAACTGACGTGCCCATGATTCAGATATTTTAATGTTTCTGTTTTGAAGCAGAGGGGGGATGGATAGATGGTGCCTTTAGCTGGTGAGTGACTAAGGAGGAACTGCTGTTTTCAGTAAAAGTTCAATTATGACTACAAGCTGCACAGGGTGAGTTTTCATGACTATGACACAAAAGCAGTGGGGCCATTTGACTAATCCTCATACAACTCCACAATACCTCCAGGGGTCACAAGCCCCTAAAACAAGACTCCATGGGTGTCTGGAACATCATTCTTTCCCAACGGTCTTGTCTTTTTTTCCCATGCAGGCAGTACGCCCCTTGTTAGTTCCACCCGGATCCTTTTGCTTCTCTTGAACTCAAACAACCAACCCAGCCTGCATCCCCCAATCCCTAGCTATCGAACCACATCTTTGACCCCTTTTTTGGAGGACATTGCTTTTGTTTGTGCTTGACAGCCCATTCAACCCATCAGAGTTCCAGGTGCGGATCTCTTGCAAAGGAATTAGTCGTCCATATAAATTCCGGTTGATTGCATCAAACAGATAACATTTATAACTTTGGATCTTTGAAAAGGAGAAATATTAAAGCTGTCAAATGTGTGTGTGTCATCTGCCAAAAACGTACAAAAGAACTAAAAACAAAGATAAGTAAACTGGTATATTTTCCCCAAAAAGAAAGTTTTGACATAAGTCAACTTCATTCCTTTATTCTCTCCTTTAATGGAATTATTTTATGTCTGTCTTGACAATCACTTTCCACATCAGCCTATAAGGATGAGCAGTGGTTAAAATTGCGTTTCATATAATCATTTTTGCTGCTTTATTGTCGACAAGAGTACAGTTTTCCTTGTCAAGTTAAGTTAAGCACACTCATCTAATGCATGCATTTGAAGAGTGCTCTTTAAAAAAAAATGTGGTTTCACATCCACACGCAACAGAGACCAACCATTATCAGTGCCGACTAACTAATTACGGAGTCTCTCTGACTTGTTACTTGCCAAAAAGTGTGCAGCGAGTATGTCGCCATGTATCCGACCATGTGTTTCGTGGAAATGTCTAAGGCATTACTTCTGCCCTCCCTCCATCCATAATTAACCTCCCTCCATTCATAATTCAGATGTGTTCTTCACACATCTTCTGGTGATATGACATTATTTTTGCAGTGGCTAAACAGACATTGTGACGCCCCAGGTGCATGTGCATGTGTGTGTCTGCCTGACACACTTTTGACTGGCTCCACCCTAGCCACTAGTGCACGGTGGAGGACAAAGCTGCCACCACTTCCTTTCTTGATGTTCCAACTGCAGGATGAATATATCGGCTTATTCTTTTCCAATGAAGGTTCATATTTTTGGTTTCATTGTGTTCACATGGCCTGTGCCAGCAAAGACACCTGTGCTTCCTGCTAGAGCTTAGAGAGAACTCGTAGCTTTTCACAACATATTATGAGTAATACGTTTGCATTTTGATGGGCAGGGAGCGTTGGAAATAGAACCACGGAGGGAGGAAAGGAAAAGAAAGCGGAAGAGAAAAGAAAGAAGGGGTTGCATAATTGCCTCAGGTGACGCAGAGAGGTCATGAGAAAAGAGCAGAGACTTGGAGAGAGAGGGGGACGGGGAACGAGAGTAGGCATCCCATTGCCCAAGCATGCAGCACTCAATATTGTGTCCAGTCCTGAAGGATGTGACATATTTCTCCAGTCTTTGTTTGCTGCTTTAATCAGCTTACATATGTCCTGGATGGAAATTGAATTTGTCTGGAAGAGAGGAAGATACTATTGGCTCTACCACTGCTTCTTGTTGGTGTTTGTGTGTGTCTGTGCATGCGCACGTGTGTAAGTATTGTCCGCACCAGAGCCAACCAATTCATAACAGCAATGGATTGTGTTTCTCTCATACATCATTGTCAATGCAGCTCACCTCTGCAGCGCCAGCTTATTTAATGGCCACGACCTGAACTCAGAGTGTGCAAAAGACCCCCACTCCCCTTTTCTACCCATTTGCCCTCTGGTATTTGGAAGTGTTTGTGTTGGTTACATGTGTGAAACAGACAGTGTGTGTGTGTGTGTGTGTGTGTGTGTGTGTCTGTGTGTCTGTGTGTGTCTGAGTTTTTTTTAATTTATTGTTGTTTAAATGCAGGGTTTATAGAAAATGATTTTCAGTATTGTTGAATGTTAGACACACCAGTATTTGCCAGTTTACACATTGAAACAACCCACCTGCGTTTCAACAAATTGCACAAATCTCACCATATGCTGCTTTACTGTGATGTTGAGACAGCCGAGGATTGCACCCAACTTCATCTTGGGTTTAGGACGACTGTATATAAAGGCACACTCCATTAATCCGTCCATCTACTGGGGGTTTGAACAGTCTGTGTGGCACAGCTAGACTTTCCTCTGAGGAGTTCATCCCTCAACAGATCGCCACTTTATGGATAGCATCTTTTTTATTATTTTGAGCCAGTGCAATCTTTTTCCGCAGTCATGATTGATCACAAATATCACATAGTATGTTGCAGACTTGCAGCAGAGACTATAAATGGGGAAGTCTCGCACCTTTGAACTGCAGATTGTACTGGATTGAGTCGAGCATTCTCAGAAAAGGAAGGCCAAGATCATTCACTGTTTTCTTTGATGCACATTTGCCCTGTCTTTTCTTCACGGAAGTAGGGCATGTCAAGAAAAAAGGGCAGCCCAAGATACAGTACGGATACAGACATTCTGTGAAAACATCCTTATTTGGAAGTAAAGACATATAGAATCGCTTTTAATAATGAGTATTTTAACACTATCGTATGTATTGTATGTAACTATCATTTCATGTGTGATAAATGCAAGTATCCTGTTACTATCCACACAATGTTACCATTACTGTAAGTTCCATCCTGCAGCCAAATTAACACAACCTCCAGAGTAGGTCACAGTTCCTCACAAGTATCTAAATACAGTACCTGCTCTTTTTAGGTCACTTCATTAGCTTGGGAGTGGTGCGCTTGGGCGGGGGGGAGGTTATAAGGCATTCTTGATTCAGATGCAAATGACACAGTTATCAGCAGCCAGGACCTGATGAATAATGGGATGTACAAAACGCACGGCCCTGCATAAGGAAATGAAAGAGCGCCTCTTTTCTGCTCCACTGATTTCATTATAGACACTATTATTGGCTTTGAATGGCAACATCTATTATCTGGAGTCAGAATGTGACCATTTTTTTTCTTTTTTGATGCGGACAGTCTTTTACTACTGTCAAACCTCATCAAATATTGCTGCCCCAGATAGGGCAACAGGCACAATGTTGAGTGTGGGAGCCTTCAGGCAGTGGTCAGATATAGGAACTGTTAATGTCTCTTTAGCCTTGAGATGGAGCTCTGCACTGATGACTGTAACTCATGGTTCTTACTTTATTTCTTCAGTATCCGGTTATTATGCAGCAGCTATATGAAGGATGATTTGGTTTGTCTCTTTGACCACTGAAAGCAGATTGTACTGCTTATATCTGTGGTTATTTTGAATCCATATATTGTTGTTATGCATTTTGTGTATAAGGGTGTGGCAACACACTAAAACTGGTACTGGAATGTTTAGTAGGATTTACTTTTTGGGATGCAATACCTAAATGCATTTTTTTAAGCTTTTTAGTTCGTGGAAGATATTTCATTCTTTTAGACAGCTCAACAACAATGACAATAAGTGACATGACATTCGTTGTTCAATCCATAAAGCCTTTTTCAAGTGCAGGGTTGTACCTGACAAACTGAATTTTTCCTGAATTGCCTTTAATATAGGGACAAAAAAGTGAAAAGTAGATCATTTGGAGTGGAGGATCTAAGAATAGAAGTGAGCCTGTGGCATAGGGCAGAGGGAACAAGAAGGCAGAGGGTTCGGCGGTGAATAAGACTCACTGATAATGTGATAATGTAACCTCTTGGGATTTGTAATGTGTTTCTTTACCTTAGCTAATTCTACCCTCTGACTTTCCCACATAATTCTCATAGATTTTCTTAATGTCCTCATTTTAGAGTACTTTATAGTGAATAACCACACATTAGGTGATTACTGAATATTTAAGTGTATTGCAGTGTTTCAGTTACAGTTTAAGCTGTGTCACATTACAGAGGTTATTTGACTGAGACAAAATGTATTGCTATGAGAAAATACTGTATACTACAATTACATTCCAAATGATGTTGGTGAAGTAGTTTCTTAGTGATCTTTAGGACTATTATGTAAACATTAAATCAGAAGAAACTACTGGGAAAAGTTTAAAAATTTGAAAAAACTCATTCTCAAACTGAGCGTTGGTCTGAGGCTTTCTAAAAACCCTTGTTTTAGATAACAGACAATAGGTAGATCTTGGGCAGTCTTGCCTTTCCTATATCCAAAATGACTGCCGTTCTACCCCAGAAGCATACGATTACAATACACCTCCAGTCTAATCCCTAAATTACCCCACGACGATTGCGATCTGTCTTGCAAAAATTGACTAAGCAGGCAAGGTGGCAGAGGAACAAAGTGGATAACAATATCTTTGCCAGCCACGGCATAGGACAGACACTTTTATCAGAGGGCCCCTGCATGTTGTGAAGTTAAGCAAATTTGTTCTGCTTTCAGTGAAGCACTGTGTAGTTTAGGTACCTTTATAAAAGGGTTTACGGCGCCTCTTGCCAACCGGGTAAAACATTCTTTTCTTCACAAAAATATCTGGCTTTGGTTAGATTATGTCTGTTTCTATTCCTGAGCTCGGTGTGTTGGGGCTCAATTCGCCAGGCCCTTCACCTCTCAGAGCTTAGCCTTAATCTGCATTTAACGGAGGCCTGGAAAAGACACAAGTGATTATCACGTTATGTGCTCAGAAGCCTTTATTTAATAATTTGTTTTAATGTCTTTGACTCTTTTCTATGTGTCATCTGGATGACAGAGTCAGAAGTTAGTTTTTTTTTCTTTCTTAAGAGGATAAACAAATAGAGTATGGGGGACACATGAGCTCATTTTATGATCTGAGAATTCCCCATTTGATTGTTTTGTATTTATGTTTTTTTATATTCACGTTGTGGGCAAAATTGGTTTCTAGGACAAGAGTTTGATGTAGATTGGATATAATTCAGTGAAAAAAGCTGTTAACAGGATCATCCCAGGGAAGCCACAAAGGGGTTCAGTTAATTGATCAGTTTTTATAAATCCAAACTAGAAAATCATGCAGTGCTACATGTTTTATAAGGCAATTTCTTGTTACCCGTGACAGTTATGCCTCTTTTTCATTTGTTCAAAGAACGTTGAGCGTTAGTAGATTAAATACATCCCTTGTTGAAGCCTTGTTCTCCTCATTTCCCCTTTCATTTACTGTCATATTCAAGAAACCTTCAGGCACCTTCTCCCCAGCACACACACATGGGCACACACCATCCCCTCTCCTCTGGTCTTGTATGTAGTCCAAGTGATTGGATGAATAAGTTGTGCCATCCCATATGCTGGGCTGTCCTGCTGGATCTGATCACAGTAGTGAATGAAGGAGCCCATGAGTCACCACCGGTTTGTTCTGCCGCACTTGTCACGCTCTGCTGTCGCATACTTCCCTCTCTCCCTCCGTCCATCCTGCCAGCCAACAGACGCCATGCCTTTTAAACTCTCTTGCCCTGTCGTTCACTGTCTCCCGTTCTCATGCACATCATAACTGAAATTATTTGCATGACCTCCCCCTTCTTGCTCCCCCTCTTTTTTCCTCCTCTTTCACACTCTCTCCTTCCCTTTCTTTTCTTTCTCTCCAACCCCCCCAGATGAGGTAAAATCTGTGCCCTGTTCTCTGACAGCCTAAACGTCAAGATGTTCCCCAAGCACTTCCTTCCCAGTCAAAGCCAACATCATTGTCATTTATAAACATTTTATGCCAGCTCTGTAGGGTAATGGCTAATTTCTCCCACCACACGTCTCTTCATTAAAAGTTGATTTTCTGTCAAAATGTATCCCAATCAAATTAGCTGCAGCTACTTGAACAACTTTGGTTTGCCTCGGCATGTGTCTAAGTTGCTCACTCTGATGCATCCATGGTTATATTTTTAATCAGTAAAGATGTTCATGTATTTGCTTGAAAAGAGCTAGTTTGATTTAAGTAAACATTATGTGGTTAAATAGCCAATAAAGCAGAGGAGCTGTCTTGGTATAAGGAAGTAATAGACTGAGGTGTGGACTTCCCCAACGCATGATTTAGTTTCCTCCACAAACTCCATCATTTTCCTGGATCAGGACACCTCAGAGGTCTTTATTGGGATAAACCATTGCCACTTACCAAAGAACATAAAAGAGTAGATTGTGTTTAATTAACTGAGGACAAATAAAAGATATTTATTAAAGAACATGCCTGTCTGACTTAAATACAGCTTGATAACATCATCAGCTTAAGTGCTGCCCACAAAGACACAGTTGAATAGACCATTTGACAAGGGCAACGCCAGACTTCTAAAGTTTAAAAAGTTGGGAGGCGATTTATGCACCACAACGAGACTTGTTCTTTAGAGCGTTTGCTTCATTGTTCATTGTACTATCACTATATGTTTGTCTGTTCTTCATCTTTTACTATTGGACCGTGTGGTCTTTTATTTGCTCAAGTGCAGCGTTATACACAAAATTGTACATATGCACACAAACAAATTCTATTCTCAAGCGTAAATAATTGCTGGAAAATGGAAGAGCACAGGGAACCTTTGGTGAGATTTTATCAATTTGGGTGCAAGGTGTGAGTGATGTTCAGCTGCAGGAGGTCATTGCTCAAGGTAGTTTGATGCTACAGGTGTTGTTCAATATTAGGAAAATCAATCCATCCATCAATCCATCGCTCGACACATGCAAGCTCGCATGAGCATTGGGTGTAAAATTAGCCCCTTGTTCCAAGAGTTCAAACATCTATTCACTACTGTTTCCCAATAACATTGAAAAAGCCTTTTTGTGTTTGGCAATTTCTCCTCTTCCTTGATGCCTTCCACCCTCCCTCCTCTTCTTCATAACCTTCTCTAGTTTTCTTGCTTTTATTTATGTTCCTTTCTTCTTCAGTATTATTTTTCTGACAAAGGAAAATCAATACCCTCCCTCTCTCAGCCATGAGAAACAGCTGAGAAAGTAAACACTTACAATAAGTCTAGAGTGGTATCTTCTGTTCGGATTCCAAGTTTTTTTATTTTCATCTGAAAGTGTGCGCGCATGCTCTTTGTCTAATTATCTACTTTTGTCACGTTGCCACAAAGAAACCACTGGGTGCTGAAGTGGCTGATATCAGGAGCATATTGTCGCCATGGAATGACTGCACCGGCAATAGTGTTAGCAGTGTCTAGATTACTGCTCTCTGAGGTACTGGCTGCTTTACTATCATTAGCACGGCTATTACATAGATTGGTGAAGGAAGGGTGCTGAGACCCTGGCAGGAGACCAGCTGAGTATTCTTCCGGATGGCAGGGTCATTCAGGAAGTGTACTCTGCTTCCACCACACAAGCAAACACTACAAAAAAAGCTTGAGATTAGGTGTGTGTGTAGGGACCAAATATCCTCATGAAAAATGAGAACATATTCTAACTTCTACCAAGTTAATTTGGGTTAGGGTGAAGGGGTTAGGTCTGGAGCTATGAGAATTTTAGGTTGTGGTATTGGAAACGGAAGATTTGACTCCAAAATTAAATGTTGGTCCTCACAGACATAGAGCAAATATCTTTGTTTGTGTGTGTGTGTGTGTGTGTGTGTGTGTGTGTGTGTGTATGAGGAAGAGAGGGAGGAGGAACGAAGTGAAGGAAGGTCGGAGTTATTAGTCCAAAATCTCGCCTAGGGCGCCAAATGCCAGGCCTAGAGGCAGTGAGCAATCATTCTAGCAAGACTGCTGCCACTTCGATCAAGATATTCAACCTTTCATGAAAGAATAGTCATCCACTCTTTGTGTCATCTTCTGTTACACATCTATACACTCAGCGCTAATGAGAGGTCTGCCCGTAACACTACTTAGTAGACGAAGGTAAAGGAAGTGTTAACTGATGCCATCCACTGCAGCCGGAATGGCATTTCACTTAAGCTCAGCAGAGTTATGAGTGATGACTTTAAGTACATGTGTTTATGTGCGTAAGTGACAGAGAGAGAAAGATAAAAAATAAGGCACGGCTCTGCATTTTGTCGATTACAGGGTGGATATGGAAGTGAGCCAGCACAAATCCATGCAAAGCTGCATCAAGCACAGGGGTTGGAGTGGAGAGGGTTCACCTTGCCAATAACATGACATTTTCCACCAGCAATAATGCAGGCTGAATCCGGCTCTGAAGAGCATCTGGTGCAAATTGGACATTGTTGCTCCTTAATATCATTGCATGAATGATGGGCCCTCTATTAATACCTCTCTCCAGTGTGATAATGGTGTTGAGTCTGTTGACATGATGGACTGTTATTTACGTGACATTAATGTAGATGTGGACTTACGTTAGAAGTATGTGACAACAAATAGCCATGATAGGAGAATGAGTGTGAGTTGGTACACACGTATGCATATGTACATGCACGTGACTTTGTTTTTGTCCATTCCTATGTGTGTGCATCTGCATGTACCTGTGCATGTGTGTGCATGTGGTACCAGGGTGTGTGTCGTCGGGGGCCACTGAGGAGGAGCATGTTAACCAGAGGAGCAGCCGGTCCACCAGATGTTCTGTTCCCACTAGGCTTGTCACAAGTGGACCTTTACTTCTCTCCCTGCAGTACACACAGACACACACACACACCCCTACACACACGTACACAGGATTCTAGCAGACTATACATAGTGCATTCACCGCAACACAGAATGGAAAGCTACTTTATGCTGTTGCCAATGTAGATTTGCATACAATGAGGATCTTGTTCAAAGGGTGCTGAAGTGAAGATCATGCAAACCAACATGGCCTCAATGATAAGGCTTTTTTTTTTTACCACCAACAGTGTTTTAGATCGTGTCCTCAGAAAATCGAAAATGTTCCTTCACAACACTCAAGTGTGTATTGTTAATTGGTTTGACTGAGTATTTTCAAAGTCAAAAGCATTTTTCACATACTTAAGATATGTGGGGAATGTGCCATGTTTTAAATAAGAAACTGCCTCTGCACACAGAACAGTGGTTTTGACAATCAATGCCTATACCCAGTGCCATTTCCCATGCCACTGGTTTATTTGCTCCTCTGCGCTTGGTGTAGTGGGCTCATTCTCCTCTTCATATACCATGGTTGGGTGCCTTTCACGGTGCCATGATCCTAGGTAGAGGATGTGGCCATTTGGAAATGTCATGAGAAAGGTCGAGACCATCATTGCAGCCAAGTTCAACAGGCTGATTTATGAGTTTCTAGCAAATGAAATATAGTAAGGGGCTAGTAGAACAAGAAGGCCCCTATAGGCACACCAAAGGTCACCCAACTTAATTTTAGTTATGCCTAGGGGAGGTCAGGAACTTGTAATGACATTGTGTTTATGGGGATTAAGATAAGGCTAATCAATTGAAGGTGTCTATGTTAGTGCAGTACTGATTGATCAGTTCAGGAAAAATATGCCAAAACTTCTACAGAATTCCACACAGTGGCACAAGGGCTGTATGTTGTATATTATTTACAAAGGGAGAAAAATGCAAGTCTCAGTGCTTTCTTTCACTCCCTATCAATCACACTGAATGCCATCAATTACTGCTTGCGGTTTGACACATGCAACACCAATTCTGATTAGCCAACAATTCTCTGGAAATAGCAGCACTGTAAAGAACAAAATGCTTGACATTTTTAATATTTAAGTCAAAGTTTACCACCAAACCCGACTGCCTTCAATTCACCTCCCCATCACTACATATGTGTCAAAAGCACCCCCACACAAAACGCTTCGAAATGAGTCACAAATTGCCAGCAAATGATTTCCTGCTCAGGGAGAGTAACAGGGTTCCCATTCTGCCTTTTATTCAGGCTCTTTTTTCATCCCCACTTTGTTTACCCATGCTGTCAAGCAGCCGCTCTTCTGGAATCCCTGTTGATAGCTGTCTGACAGGGGGGCTGGGTGGCCAAGTACCCCAGAGGGGGTGGTGTGGTGTGCAGTTTGTGGTCGTACACCGTATGAGTGCATTAGAATGTATGGCATTTTATCTACATCTTAATAGGTATTTTCTGTTGTGTGTGTGTGTGCCACCATGTTTTGTCTGAATTAGTGTGACATCTTCGTTATATGCCAGGGAGTTACTAGGTGCGTGTGCAGCTCTGTCTGTCGAGGTTTGGTGCATGTGTGTTTGTGCGTAGGCATGTGTTTGTGTGTCTTGCGAGGTTGATGTGGCATGGAGGTCACTTCTGTCAAATCCAACGTCCGGGCCCATGCTGTGATGTGAAGGGCACTGTCAAGAGACAACCACAAGGCAGCACAGGTACAGCTGGCCTCAGTGTTCTTTTTTCCTTTGTGGCACACACACACACACACACATACATAGTCGGGGACAAATAGACAAACATACTTCGTGTAAACTGACACATGGCGCTGGAAAAGCCCCCCCAGGAAGAAAGCCCCAGGATTATTCAGATTCTTCAAAACAAACGCTACCACCTACTTGTTAACTCTCTGTTTTCTGGCGACTAGCTACGTGATGCTTTGTGGATCTGGGAGGATGGGAGCTCTGACATATTTGTGGCTTAACTGGGAGGTTAGACGGCCATACAGAAGATGTTTAGAGCCACATACTGAACTCTGGAAGGGTAAAGGTTGAAAAACCACCATAACCTGTGGGTGGACAAGTCAGACACTGCAAGTTCAAACCTCTTTAGAATCAATTTATGTTTGTATGCCTTGAAGATCTGCCAGAAAAAAAAGATGTTGATAATGTCAACCAATGTTACAGAAAATAGAGGTTGGTCTGTGAAATCCTTTGCATTTCTACAGAAGTAAATCATATAGTCGAAGTTCAGTCAGCTTGTTTAAGTGTGTTAGAAGAAAGCATAAGCATTGTCATGGAGAGATCGATTCGGCAGAACGGAGGAGGAAGAGTGATCAGAAAAGCAGCCGGCGTGTAATACAGGTGCAGCCACAGCAGAATATATAACGTCTGCTCGTGTCCTCGTAGGCACTAGTTTTGGTCCTGATAGAACGTGAGATATAGTAGTCGTGTACTTCTGAGTTGTGAACTTTTAGAAGTTTGCAATGATAATGTTTCTGTGATACTATGTGGTGATTTGTTAGTTAGTTGTCACATGAAAAAACACCTTGAACTTGACCCAGAAATGCAGCTAGCAAAGGGTTAACAGTAGAGGAACTTGTGTATGTGTCTGTCTTTCAGACCGCTGTGGCGTGTGTCTACAAATATATCTCTCCCTTCACGTTTCTGTCAGTCTCTTTCTGCGGATGTTCTCAGGCTGTACCCCTCCAGTGTACACTATGTCCACTCTGTGGGAGAACAGCTCTGAAACTTTAATGCTAATTGATCCCAGTGAAGAAGTGTGGACACAGGTGTGTTGCCGCAGGCTCTGGCTCTGACATGGATGCCAGGGGATTCTGGGTAACCGAGGGGCTTATAGGGCCAGAGCAGAAAGTACCACTAGCCGGGGCACAAGTGACCCAGTTCTTTTCTAATCAGCACAGGTTTGATGTGCAATGGGTGTGTGTGCGTGTGTGTGTGTGTGTGCACGCACATCAGACAGAGAGAGAAAAAGTATAATGGACCTTTCCAGCCAAATAGTACCAGAAAGTAAGGGGTTCCAAGAACTAAATCTGAGACTGGAAGTTAATTCAGTGCATCCATGTCCACACTTAACCTTCATATTAACTCTGCTAAAGATTAGGCTCATTAGACTAGTAGAATCTAAAGCAACCACTTGGTATGATATGGTATGGTATGACACATCATTTTGCAAATGTTGAGACAACAGAAACACAACTGGATGGTTCCTGTGGCCCAATTGCAGGTACAATTCCTATTTAGCTCATGTGGTGAAAGGCAACCAGAGGATGCAAGATGTGCGTGCACAAGTTTGAATCGGGTATTATATGCGTGTTGGTCTTTGAACAAATGTGATCATTTTGAGCCTTTGAGCCCCGGGAAAACCCACAACTAAATCAGACCCAAGCTGCTGTGTACCTCCCAGAAGTTTACAGATTGTGTGGGTGTGGGCACACGGTTGCATGTATCTGTGCGCGTGTGTGTGTTGGTCTGGATAGAAAAGAGACTTGGCACTGCCAAGACGCAGGTGTGCGGATTAGTTGTGATCCCTTCTCATATTCTCAGTAGTATATCTTATTTGATGGCTTTTCTGCCATGTAAATCTTATCAAAAACTAGCTAACAATAGCGCCATGTTGACAGACGCCCAGGCATCTGGCGAGCCACCGCTCTGAATGTTCAAACTGCTGTGAGCAACCTGTCTCCAGAAAGAGAAAATAACTGCGAAGGAAACTCAGGGAGTTTGTGTGTACTTGCGTGTAAGTGTTTGTGTGTGTGTGTGTTTGTGTGTGTGTGTGTGTGTGTGTGTGTGTGTGTGTCTGGGAAGGAGATGAGGGAGAGAAAGAAAGAAAGAGTGAGAGGTGAGGAGGAAAGCGCATGTTGATAGCCTCATAAATCATAAAACAGTGCTGTATCTTAACCAGTGTTGAGCCAGGTGATGGCACGATGGTGATCTGAATGTGACTCTGCTTCTCATATTTCAGCTACCTCCGATGACTTTGTTCCCTCACTTTGCTCATAGATAGAGAAAGAAAGAAAGAGAGAGAGAGAGAGAGAGAGGGAGTGAGGAAAGAAATAACTTTGGCCGGTACAGGGCCCCATTAAAGTGTGATGAGTGGCCTCAGTGAGGGGCTATGTGTACAGCACTTTATTCAGGAACGATCACTTATTTATAGGTGTTGGAATTGTGTTGTTTGCTTGTTTTATTGAAAACCTTGTGGGTAAAGTGGCGGCAGGCCGCCTGGCATGTGAGCGCCACATCTCTAGAGGGCATCCCTGCAGAAAAATCTTCCTCCTTGATGAATAAGTGAGGGGGACAGATACATTTTTCATTCACACAGAATTCATTGTCGCCTAAGATGTCTGGTCTGTTGGTATGTGTAGTCAACCTGCAGGCGGTTAAAAAAAAAACAACACAAGCACCCTTAGACAATAGCACACATGCACAACACACACACATGCGTAGAAGCACATAATATATTCATGAGATCACACGTAAATTCAAGAACACACAATATTCTCCATTAAAGTTGTGGACTACATGGAGCTCTGAACTCTGATGCTGTAAAGGAAGATAGATTCATTAGTATTTACTCTTTCATATGACTGCAAGTGAGGTTATCATTCTCTTAAGATCTTTGGAAGTTTTAAATGAAATGAATTTCCTGTGAAAAGGACAATAACTAAAAATATCCAAAGAAACTGGTCACGCTGTTTTTTTAGTAGATTATGGTGAATTTCACAATTAAAATAGACAAGAAGAGACAGAATGTCTCTATGGTCTGCGTCTACAACCTCTACTCTAAGGTCTTGTACACAGAAACTCACGGTGACAATCACACGGGAGATGCACAAGCAAAAACATGAAGGTAGCAAAGTGTAGCCCATCACAGGAAGGCTTCTGGTGTTTTGTGTACATGAGGGAGCATCTCTTAGTATGAATGATTTATATTCAAAAAGAAAGTGAAGAGTCTTTCTGGAAGCACACCCATACTGCAACCCCCTCATGTGAACAGAAGGGAGCATCTTCACATGGCCAAATGGGTCTGATGGTGATGGCATGGAGGAGAGAGCGAGGCTGCTCGCTCGCAAAGCCTTCTATGATTTCCACCACCACTCTCACTGCGCGCTGGGACACATCAAGAAGGGAATTAATAAATAACACACAACACCATGTTTTATTAACAAGGGTAAGGCATCAGTGGTGAGGGGTCCTAGAGAATCCTGAGATTGGGATTGTTGCTGGGAAACTTGTAGCAGCTGTCTAACCAGTTGCAGGTTGTTTGAGGAAGTCTTTATTGAACTGGGCCATCGATGGTAATGACTTTGTAGATGCCCGTCTACGCTGTATTTCTGACTTCCGCATCTAAATCTGATGGAGTCACTTTAAATAGATTAAATAATGATCAGTGTGTGTGTGTGTGTGTTACAGTACAGCATGTTCGTGAAAAGCAGATGCAGAAATACTAATTTATTAATGTGATGTCCACAACAGTAACTCCCAGCTGTACTACTATGTTTTTATTTTTTTACTGTATCAGTTACATATTCATTCCTACAGTTTTTTGAAAACTCAGTCATCGCCACAGGAGGGTCGCAACTAATAGTTATTTTTGTTATTGATGAACGTTAATTTACTCCACTATATCTTTACATTGCAAGTAGGTGTTGCTATATATATAGCTGCTATATTAATGCTCTGAATTCCATACACAGAACCTTTAAAAATATTAGAACTCATTGTGTCGAAGCAAAACTTCAAAACAGTCCAGATATTCAGTTTGGAATATGAAACATAGAGAAGCAGCAAATATGCGCATTTGAGATGCTGGAATCATTAAATGTTGCAAAAAGTTGTTGACAATTCATTTTCAAAAATGTCTTCAACTTATCATTTTAACACTACAATACAGGGCAATAGTAAAAGGAAGAATACTGATGAACAGTATTTATATAGCGTTTTTCTAGTCTTACCACCAAAGCTCTTTGCACTACATGTCAACATTGACCCATTCACACATATTAATACCCTGATGGCAGAGGCTGCCATACAAGGTGCAACCTGCTCATCAGATTTCATTTAACTCAATCATTCACACACTGATGACACAGACCTTCAGCAGCATGCGGACGGGAGGAGCTGGGGGTTGAATCCCCAGCCTGCTCTATATCCTGAGACACAGCTGCCCCCTATCCTCGTGTACTTGGATTGATACACGTACTGCAAACTCTTCGTCAAACAACCACCTCTGGATACTTATCTTCTTCACCTACTATGTGGTTTTGACAAAATCCAACACTATTCCTAGAGATGGGGCTTTAGCTGTATTTGTGTCTACAGTGAGGGAGCTGTACTGCTTTCTTAACATGGCACAAACAGATGTTTGTTTCCATAACCCCCTTCCTGGAGTGAATGCAGGATGTTTTTATAGCCTGGCTTGTTTTATAAGCATTAATACTGTCAGGATGATGCTGCGATTCAACCTGTCAGGTATTATATACACATTGCAGATGGATTACTGTATGGTGCGTGCGTGACTGTGAGTGTGTGCACGCATGAGTTTAGGTATCTCTCTGTGTAATTGCGCGCATGTGCTGCCAAACTTATTTGTGTTCCTGAGAATGTGTGTCTGAGCATTATGCACCTGTGAGCGTGTGTGCTTGCGTGTCATCTTGAGTGCACTGAAGGTGTCATTGTGCAGCCCAGGCCCTGTAAGCTGTCAGACTGTGAGAGATGCTGCACCTCTAAAAGGGCATGCTTTCTGGGCCTTTCCTGTCTATTATAAGCCCTGCAACACTCATCAAGGCTGTTGAAGTGCACCCTCATGTCCCTCAAGCAGCCACAGAGAAAAGCCACCTTTCTAACTAGGAGAGCCCTTGCCTCTAAACTTCACATACCCTTGTCTTCCATTTTGACATGATAAACGCAAGCAGCAGTAATGAGGCGTCGGGGTTGTCAGGGCATCCATTTTGTTTTTCTCAAATCTGAGTAGAAGCAAAGAATCCTACCCTTTCACCATTTTGAGACACCGAGACCCGATTCCCTCGGAGCTACAGCTCCCGGCCAGGAGCAGGGGTAACGCCTCATGGCTTACTTCACCTGGTGATTCACACTCGCTAATTTAGAGCCCCACCCAATCTGTGTGGGGGCGGGGATTTATAGGAAATGATACATTGCACACAAGGCGCTTTTGACAACACTCAGAAGTGTTGCTGGTGGTGCTAGCACTACAGCTAAGATAGAGTGCCAGCTAGCCACAGATTGAGATGTGTCGCTATCTCGCCATCTGTAACAGTCATGCCTAGAGTCGTCGGAAGCGGATCACCTTGATATCTGCCTCGTCAAATCTCCAGTTTGCCAAGCAAATAGAATAAAACAATCTATTGATCTTGCCCCACCTCCCAGTGAATCAACACAATCCATCTGTGTTCATCAGACTATCTGGCTCTCTATCTTTTGTTGTCTGCAGGCAGGCATTCTCTTCTCTTTTCTTCCTTCCTCCTCCCACATTTGTTTTGTGATCCATCAGCCTATTTACCTTATCATGCTGCCAAACCATCCATTTACGCTCCCATCTGTCTGTCAAACTATATCTTAGCTTCCATTTGTCTAACTATCTCTCTGTTTACTCGTTCACCTGTCAATCATGTGGCTTGCCTTGGCTGCCGCAGGTTCCAGCCGCACGTCTGGCTGATGCCGTCTCTGACCTCTTCAGATCAGAAGACCGTTAAAGTAATTAGATAAAATAATTAGATTCCGATCACTTCATCGGAGGTTTTACGCTGTATTAACTACAGCACAATGTAATTATAGTCATAGAATTATGTCAGTTTCAGGGTTGACATGAGGCTAAATATATGAACGGAGGCTATGAATTCTAGAAGGTTGACCTATTTCGACGTATGAAGTGTTTGCTTGGTTTTTGTTAACATAATGCTGTATTTTCACACGTTTTTACAGAACATTATCTGTGATCTAGATAGCTCCCTCCACAGAAATCAAAAAGAAGCAGGTCACTGCTTTGGCTCGGTCCAGTTCAGATCAAGCCTCAGTGGAGCAAGCCAGGCACTGATGTCCATGTAGTCAGGGGGTCTGGCCTCCCACAGTGCTCCAATCAGTCTTATAGGGTCAGTGACGGGCCCCCCTAGGCATCAGAGTGCCTTGGCCTGATGGATTACTCTCTCGCCTGGCTCAGGCCTGTGAAACACTGGCCTCTGCTACAGGCGCCCATCTGTGCTCTCCATGGTTCCTGCATGCTTTGTGGTCAAAGTCTCAGGCTGCTGGTGAAGCCCCAAATCAAAACCTTCAGTCCAGCAGTACAGTGGTAGCCAAACGGTGACAGTGCATGCCATATGAATGCAACATCCTAGGTTTGATTTCAGGCTTGGGATCCTTGTTGCATGTCTCTCAACCCCCTTTCCAGTATGCCTCTATGCTGTCATCTGTCCAACAAAGGTGACAAATGCACAGAAAATAATCTTTAAAAAAGCTTCAGTCAAGTGTACACATTCTGACACTGCTGGTTGCCCTCCATGCATGAAGTAGACTCAAGCAAATTACTTTATTTAAGATTAATCGATAAGTGGAGAAATAATCTGCAACTATTTTGATAACCAATTAATAGTTTGGCATTTTTCAAGCATGGTTCCAGGATGTCAAATGGCAAATGATTTTTTTTGGTCTTAATTGAATATTTTCCATTTTTTGACTGTTGGTCAGAAAAAACAAGATACTTGTTGATGTTACATTGGAGTCTCGAATATTGTCTAATAATATCTAATGTTTAATTGACCAAACAGTTATTCTATTAATCTAGAAAATAATCCCAAAAAAAGAATTGATTAATAAAATAATGTTTCTTCATGTTTAAATGTAGTGTGAATGCTCCTCCTCCCTGTGCAGCACATAATGTACTGCACATCATAATACCACCAGCCTTCTAAGCTACACTGTATACTTGAGTGTTGTGCCAAAGAAAGGAGATAATGTCAAAGTGAAAAGTATACTCAAACAACATACAAAACAGGTGGGCAGTGCTTGGCAGTTTCGTGAATTTACTCTCAAGGATATTTGAGTTTTTTTCCATGCTTATACTTTTTGGAGTTGAAGCCTGCCTCCTGAAACTTGACTGCTGAGAGGACAATCACGAATGGGAGTTTTGCCTCAGGCACTGATCGATAGCAAAAGTGTTTTCATATAACTGTTCATTTGGACTGTGTGTGCCTCCGCTGCATCCCAGAATGCAAAGAGGTATTGTTCCGTGACTGAAGAATCAAGTCCAGCAGAGATATTTTGAAGGAGATTTCTGAACCTGAAGGGCCCAATGAGGAATGTGTGCTACAGTAGTCTGTCAAGCTTGTTGTTTTCAATCAAAAATCTAACAAATGTTATCCGAGCTTTAAAGAGAAAGATGGATTTTTTTCAGATTACCACGCACGCAGAGCTACAAGAGCATATAGTACACACAGGTTTTACCTGCACAAACACACGCAAAACCTCTTTTTTTCTTTCCTGCTGTTTTGTCCCAGGTAGACCTGTCACAGATTACCCACTGAGAAGATAAACTAGTACTTTTCTTCCCTCGCATTTGTATATGAACATGTGCAGTGATTGCCTACTCTCCTGAATCTGAAAATTCTGTGCCGAGGGGTAGTCAGTGAATATGTGCACATTATATGCTGTGTGCATGTGGAAGCAAGACAGAGAAATAGGCTGCATTTAAGCACAGTATGTCTGACAATAAAAGCACTTTGAGGACAGATGGGGCTAGTTGCAATACGGGGGGGAAAAGGCAGCAAGAAAATCACTCCTGCTGCCATTTTTTGAGTGACGGTGCACAGCCCAGTTTTTGTCAGAGAGAATCTGAAATTTAAACGGAATCCAGGTATAGAGAGTCGTTAGAGACTGTTTGGGAGGCGTAGGGCGGTGGGGTTGAATGGCTGTATTTACTATCTGGGTCAGTCACCAGTATTGCCAAACATGCACATCACAGTACCCACTGAGATAGAGTGGTGATAGAAGCATGGAAAGATTAAACACATCCCTGTGCTGTCAAAACCGATTGCATGTGTTATGACCACCCTGCTCTCTGAGAACCTCTCCTCATTACCGTTTATCTCAACAGACTGTCAGTTAAACTCACTTTGCTCCAAATGCCGTATACAAACTGTCGAGCGGGATGGTGAACTTGTATATGTGCATGCCTAATCTGAATTCTACAAGATTTAGTGTCCATTTCAAGTTAAAGTGTGTTGTCAGTGTTTAGATTGCTTTCTGTGCTTCCTGGGTCTTTAGAAACCACAAGTGGTCTGCTTTTTGTGGGTAACGTCGGAGGTAATGTCAGAAATAGGGAGGATTAAAAAAATATATAAGTAGGGAGGGCAAGAGAAAGAAGTGAGACAGGCAGTGTGGCGCGGAAGGGAGTGAGGAACACAGAGTGGGAGAATTATCCAGGCCTGTCTCATGCCATGCTGATGGCCTCTGCCTGCTATGGCATGCTGAGAAAACACACCAAAACACATCAAGCACTGGATTGCAGCCCCCACACTCTCAGATCCCCTGACATTTGTACATTCCCCTCATTTAGATGATACCAACTTAAAATAAGGAACTAAAACACACTAGCTACAGGTAATATACAGTTATCCTTGGAGACAGGTTGGCTAGCAAAGAATAGCCATGCGCATAGTATAGTTGTCTTTGAAAGTAGCGAGTTTATTACCCAGGGAATTTGTGAAAGTCATTCTAGGACTTATAGGAAATCGATCAGTGAAAATGTTGGTGAGGCAGAATGAGAGAAACTAGAGGTATCAATATTGTAAATTAGATAAAACATAAGATGAAAAGTCAACTCTCCCCAAATTCGAACACATCAGCTGAAACACTGAAAAGCTTTGTGTTTATACTTTTTGTGAGTCAAAGTAAAGACAATTGTCGTGTGTGTATGCCTGCACCTTTTTTGTGAGTGGAATTGCAAGGCATTGATAATTCAAAGGTATGCCAATAAAACATTTTTGTAAGTAGCAATATTTAAAATATTTCCCCATTACAATGTATATTTTAAACATTTTTAAAGAGTCAAATTTTATTCAAATTTTGATTTCATAATAACCAGAATTTCTCATTTCTAAATCTTCTTTTGTTTTTTACTTACTTAGAGAAACTCTTGATAAAAATGAAATTTTTTTATTTTCTGTTTTTTGTCATCAGAAGCTAGATATTTACTAGAAATTTACAAGATATTTACTAGATATTTACTAGAAATTACGGTGTCTACTTGCAGCAGGAAAATATACAACATTTGGATGCTTGGTGGTGTAAAGTCTGAGGGAAAATTGGTTCAAATCAATCTGCTTTTTTTTTGAGAACCTAGATATCCCCCCCCCCCCAAAAAAAAAAAAACCTAACCTACAGTATATAGTGCAGTAGCTGAAAGAAAGCATGTTGGACTTTCAATATCTTTAATCCTCCACTTTGGTTTATATACATTTCAACTGCTTGTTATAAATCAACGAGTGACTTGTAACATCAGATAGAAAAGGGTCACTGACATTCTTTGTTCTTTGACCCACCATCCTCATCGTCCTTCCCCCCCTCTTTTCTTTTCCGGCTCGATCCCCACGACTTAAATCACCTTTTCTTCAGTTGTACTATTTTTCGCCTCCCCTCCTCCTTCTCTGGGGTGATTACTCTTACCGGTGAACGAGGGGCTGTGTTTGCCACGACTGTAGTTTTGCGATAGCCGGCCCATAACTTTCAGTAGGAAGAAATAGCTTCTCTCCCTCTGCATCCCATTTATACACCGTATCTTGTTTCTGTGTAGGGAGTTCCATTACTCTGTAGCTTGGAGGCTGGCAGAGGGGAAGGCGGAAGGGAGGTGCAGAAGATGAAAAGAGGCGATAGACGGTCGCGGCTGTTGCTAATGCTGCAGACACTTTCCCCTTCGACAGAGAAGCAAACGCAACATGTTGATGCGCAGAAAGCAGAGATTTACTCACCTTTATTATGTTTTATGTTGTCAGAAATATGAAGTGCAGAGAGACTCTGAGAGTGAATTAGACAAAGGCAGAAAATCCATGTCGTTGCTCACTTGTTTAGCACAAAATACAGTGAATACATTATTTGCAAAGTTAATTCTAAAATAGATGGAGCTCCAGTCATGCCTTATGATGCATCCTGTTTGCCTTCTGCAGCTATGTACACACATGATGGGTGATTATGTGAGCCTGACCTTGTTATTGTGGCCTTGATGAATGTGGGTACCATGTTTAGATGTTGGCCCAAGATCTGAAGCTACCCAGATGATATTTAACTAACGTAGCATAATCCCTCCAAAAGTCTTCCTGTTTATTCTGGCCACTGAGAGGCAATTCCTCAAAGTATCCCATGCTGAAAGCGTTTGATAGATGACTGGCAGCTTTTCCTTCTTTTGCGGATCATAGAGCCTTATCATGATGTAATTCCGCGTAATTAGCCAAAGATGACAGTAACACAAAAGTCATTATGATATTTAATCTCTTTTGGGGAATCCACTAGGGAAGCTGCGGCTCTATCGTAACACGACATGACATCTCACTGGAGGCCCTCTAAACAGTCAGGAGGGGGTTAGCGTTAACTGCGCCGGCTTAAGGCCTCTGCTTTAGCTGTTTAGTAATCTTGGCATCCTCTCCTCCTCCTATTACCCTTGTCTTATTCAGAGCCTCTCCCTCGTGGCAGAGATCATCATGATATACATGCGAGGATATGCTTGCTTGTGTGTGTGAGAGAGAGTTCCTCAAAGCCATGCATTGGGCCTTTTTTTCTGTGTACCACTTAAATATTCGAGCAGAACTGTATTTTATTTTGTGTGTGTGCGTGTATGTGATAGAGAGAGCGATAGTGTGTATGTGTGTGTGTGTGTGTGTGTGTGTGTGTGTGTGTGTGTGTCAGTGACTTCCCCCTCCATCTGCCCACCCTCGTTGACGTCCTCAGTGCATTTAGTAACATTTATATGAAACGGTGCCAGCATTTAATTAACTTCTGGTATGCCAACATCTCCCTGCTGTAACATGGAATACCTGCTCTTCTTTTGTCAATTTCTTCTCCCGCTTGCGTGCGCTCCTCTGTGTCGCGCCAACTGTAACTTGGAAAGCTGGTGCTGCTGGGAGAATTAGGTAAAGACGCCATCAAAACCAATGCGAGGAGAAAGAGTTGCAATCAGTGCTGCGAATAACCGTAGAGTTTGTCTTCTGTGTGGATCTCTCCTCCTATCCCCCAGTCTCACTTTGTTCCCCTCGCTGTCTGTATATGTGTTTGTATGTGTGCTTGAAGTGTTCAATCCAGTAGAGGCTCGTAGTAATGTTTCCCCCCCAGTAGAAATGGCTGCTGTTTGTTCAATTGTTGTGATAGATTGATGTTGGAAAAGAAGGGTTTTTATGCACCTGAAGATAGAAACAAAAAAGTCTTTATGAGAAGCCAATAGCTCTCCGTTCGAGGATCCTGTGATGGGAGATGCATTTTGCTGGAGGTTTTTCTCCCGTTTTGTGAAGTTTTTGTCAAAAGCTTTCCCATGTATTTAGGCAACCCCCGACAGGGCACTTTTCATTTGTTGTTGCACAACAAGCGGCCTGCTTTACATGTTTGTAGGGTTTCCACAAGTGGACACACTAATGCTCTGCATTGCTTTCAGTATACACAGCACACACATTTCTGCCTCTTCAAATGAACAACAACAACTGGATGCTCTTGATAGCTGCACACTTCTCATACACGTATCAATACACCTCTACTTTTGAATCAACACCAGACTTAACTAGGAGTGTGCTGTATTGTTGCAGAGAGCTGGTGGCAAGACTCAGCCTGCTTATGGTTTATTGTAAAAAAAAATCACTTGCCACAAACCACAGACAGTTCAATAAAAATGAAAAACAGTTTTGAAAGGGTGATTTAATGGTGGGTATTCTGTATGTAATGTGTGTATATCTTGCTATGCTTGACTGGGAAAATAGTAGTGCAGCCTGTATTCAAACCCCAGTAGTTATATTATGTATAGATCTGTTTGTGGATTGTTCCACTTTTTATATGATTTTACTTGTCTCCCAATTCATTTATGGTCTTTTTATTTGTAAAGTATTTTCTTTCATCCTATTTACAGTAAGACGTAGCTTAACATCATTAGAAACAGAGCGTCTGTATTCTCCCAGCTGTGTTCATGCTCCTCTGATAGACTGATGGTTATGGGGACTGTTGGCCCAGAAATGAGGTCGCAGCAATTGGGCTTGCAAATGATTGGCCGGGATGGATTCTGTGTGATCTACCTTTTTTCTTTTCAATTCTGTTCTTGTTCTTTTTTGTGTACTATGAACGTTTGTTTTGAGACTGAAGCACAACCTGTGAATGTAAAAATGAGTGCATGGATAAGTAGTGATGATGTTTTTGGACACACTGCCAGAACATGTTGGCTTTAACAATCACCTGTATAATAGCATATGTCAAACTAACAGAAGCAGATAATACAGAACCGTCCATCTGTTTTTTTTAACCATCTCTATCTGTCTTCCTCTTGCTCTTTGTGTTCCATCCTTCCCTCTTCCTCCCTCTCTCCCCCCTGTGCACCATCTGCATGATGCTTTGTATCTAATCTGAAGGAGTGCTTTCTGTTCTACACTGTGATGGCGGGAGTCTGTGTGTGTGTGCGCAAATGTTTGCGTATGTGTTCCTAGCCATCACAGTCACTCTCAGCTCATTACCTGACATGATGGATAGAGCGAAAGCCATTAAACAACGCCCAGCCCGGGACGCCTGGCACCCTACAGCTGGCACTGAGTAATGGGCATACTAGTGGTGGCACGCTTGGAAACACCAGGCAGTCCTGAGTGGGTGTGCCTGCAGTCATCTCCATGGCTATGCTTCCTGGTTCTGTCCAGCCCGACCTGCCACCTGGCTGCCCAGCGGATACCATGGGCATTTCTGGGCAGACATGGTTGGATAGCATGGGAAGCATTATTTGTATGACTGTGTCATCGAACTGGCAACTGAGAAAACCCAAAGTTCCTCCTGACCGCAAACACGGCAGAGAATCCCTCACTGCCACTCAACAAGCACAGGTGCATGACACAAACAAGTCTCGCGGTCCTTGTGTGCTCCTTCTGTGCATATGCTGCTTCTGAGTGGAGTTGAGGGGCTCTTGAGTGCATCAGGAGCTGAATGGAGTTACTGTGACACCACACACAAGCACCTCAACTCCATCAGCTTCTTCTGTTACTCACCTGCTGCTCTGCTTTCAAACTGCCCGGATTATCTCATCTCCCCCTCCATCGTTCTTCTCTGCCTCCTTTGGTTTTCTTCATACAGTCTTTCATTTAGTTGAGCTCCTGCTTGACAGTATGGATTTGTTTTTTTTTCAGTCTCACTGTCTGTTTCTGATTCTCTGTTGGTTCTTTTTTTTCTTTTTCTTTTTTTTTTACAGACAACCGCCGCGCAGTCCTGGAAAGGTCTCGTTCACGCCACAACGCAAATCATCAAGCTCGGTGATCGCCCACGCCTACCACAAGACGCTAGATAAGTGCCAAAGAGGCCTGCGAGGTGGAGACCTGGACGATATCTGAAGGAGGGACAGAGCACCCGTCACTGTAGCGCGCACCGACACGTACACACAACTATGGAACAAAAAATACCTAAAGAATCCACATAGAACGCAAGCATCTACAGTACATCATACACAGACATTTTATCTTCATGCTGTTCATCTGATGCCTTACATATTTATTCAACACTTTCACTCTAAATGTTCATGTTCTCGCTACATGGTTTTGATTTATAAAAACAAAACAACATATTTTTAGGGCTGCTGCTGTTTTTAATGAAAGGTTTGCTGTGCTTGGAAATCCATTTGAAGTCTAAACTTCTTCTAATCCTTTTTTTTTTTAAACAAAATATTACAGTTCACATACAGATTTGACATGAAACATCAAGTGTTTTGAAAATAAATATTCTGCCAAGAAGGACTGCACCATAGTGTAGGCTTATCGTCCTGAAAAACATTTCACACACGTGGTGTGCTGAAGTTTTCTTCAACAAGATTCTGAACTCTACACAGAAGAGGGAGTAATTGTTTCAATGTTTTTTTTTTTCTGTCAATTCCTCCTTCAACCAACATCAAGACAATTCTACTAGCACATGTACAAGGAGTCCATATGAATAATTACTCAATACATATTCCACATATGAGAGAGCTGGCCCGCCTGCGCCGATATTTCAGCGCATGTGACTCATGGATCTTGAAACTGTAATCTCAATTTTGACAGGATGCATTTTATTTTTAGTTGAGTAATATCTGACCAATGCCTCCAGGTGCTGATCTCTGTCCCAAGGTCGCTTTTGCTGTTAACAAGAGAGACTGACACATTTCTAAATGCATATAACTGCCAAGAGGAGCTAACACGACCCTTTGACTTTTCCTGCAGTCACACAGGTTTTCAGTGGGGGGAGATTCGTTGTGCACTTGTATAACATTTTTAATATGAATCTATTTCATATATATATATGAATGCTCTGAAAATAATTTCAAAATATGTCATCTGTTTGGAGACCGATGGTGAAAAGTTCGCTCCATTTAGAATTCCAAGATTTTACATTTTATTCCGTTTTCCAAAAAATAAATACATTTTTAAAAAAAAATAAAAATCACTGCAGATAATGTGTCAAATAAACACATTTTGTTGAACAAGATTACATATTGTACCATGTTGAAGAGACTATATAATAAATAATGCTGAATAATATCAGGGCTAAGCAGCTTACAAAATCACAGCTGAGATTTCAATGGGAAAATGTTGTAGATCAAAATACAGAATGTTATTAGGCTTAAATGAACCACACGACATCATTTATTCATACTGATGAAGCTTTAACACCTGGTGCTTGTTGTTTGTGTTCAAAATAGTTGAAACTTGTAAGCTTTGTTCCTCTGTAAGAACCCGGTGTCACACAGTTTCTTCACGTGAACTATTTATTCATATATTCATGCCTAGAGCGACCCTGTCCCATCACCGCCCTAAACTGTAAGCAGATGCTACTAAAAACAACCACTGAGTCCACATGGACAGTGGGCACGACCAGAATATTCGACTCGGGGGCAAAGAAGACAAGATGATGCTTGTCTTGGCAAGTGAGTCTCCCACGCCCTCCAATTCCCCAGCACTAATAGCATAAGTGACCCTTTTTCCCAAACCCGAGTTACTTTAATAATACCATAACTCTGCTTTAGGCTTTGTGTCTCTGGGTGTTTGTGTTCGTGGCAAGTGTGTGTGTGTGCGCGCCATGCCAGCTCAGTAATCTGACAGGAACGCGGGCAAAATAGGATTCAGTGTGCTTGACTCCTTGGCTGAATAGATGGAGATTTTTCAGTTAAATAATCTGCCAGTGCTGCTTGTGATGTGTCTGTTTCACGATGCCTCGTCTCCCAGCCTTGCATGCTTCTAAAAATGCAATTTTACACATCATCTCGGCTCAAAGTGCATCCACAATGCTCCGAGAAGTCTGCATTTTTAAGAAGACAATAATTCTCCTGCGAATATAAGGTTGGAGCAGTTGCACAGAGAAAGCATAGAGAACGAGGTTTCCGCCGAAGGGATTGTGTGTGGATAGGAGTTTTAAGGGTGGGCTATGTGCCATGAAAGGGACTGATTTCCTTTTTGTAGTCACGACACCGCCACACTTGTACAGTTGAGTGAATATCAGTTCTCCCTCAACACCAATGTCTTCTGTGATGTTTGGTGTTTTTTTCACCTTGTGATTGGATACCATACATGCCAAAACAACCAGTAGTTTGTGTTTTACAATTTGACTGAAAGCGTTTTCTTGATTATTAAATCAAATTAGATTTTTTTTCACATGTGCCAACGTTTTGGGGGTGGGTGGGTACACAGTTCTCACTGTACAATGACGGGAAATTCCTGTTTTTTTTTTTTATTTTGTTTTGTATATTAAAGGGAGGTACAGATATTGTTTTTTTAAGTCTTGGAAAGATTGTACAGGAATAAAAAAAATGAATTGTTATTTCACTGAAACCATTGTTTAATAAACATCGATCCAATATGGATCTGCAATTCAAAGTAGGACATTTTGATGTAATAAAATGATAGACATGTGGTATTTCTTTTCTAGAACAAAACACTCAAAATATTTTAGATTTTATTTGTAATTTAAAAAAAATCTCTTGTGATGATGCCATTGTAGAAGATAACGAGCTGAAAGCGAAGGTGTTATTGATTGTAGAAGTTCAGATGCAACACAAAACTGAATAGGAAAAGTGCATCATTAAACTTTAAGTGTGTTGCCATTCAATAGAACAAATGACTGGAAAGCAGTGGCTAAAAACATACAAGTTCAAATCATGGTCCTCAATAAAAGCAGCTATAGTTGAGGAAACTTAAGATTATACAAGAAACTTCTACAATGACAACACTGTCATAACCCTTGTAAGTGATTGTTGTACCCCCCCCCCACCGTCCTCCATTTCATCTTTTAGGGTAATCAGTAAGAATTCTGTGTTTGTATAGAAATTAGCAGGAGTGTTTCATGTCAAAGAACCTGAATTTATTCCATCATTTTAGTGTAAAAAAGCAGGCCTTTAAACAGGCCGATCATCCCATTGTATTTTAGCTTGTGACTAACAAATCTGAACTGGTGTTATGCCTTGTTCTCATGGTATTTGTAAGAATGAGGAGGCAGGGGCAGGAAAGATTTATCAAAAAACTGTAAACGAAGCCATTTCGGTGGTGATTGGTGGCAAGTGATTTAATAAAGACAAAAGTTTGCAGTCTAACTTACAGTCAGTGCACTTTACCTCACAAGATGTTCTGCTCAGACAGAGGAAAAGTTGTTTGAGATGTTTGAATACAACATTGCTACTAACAGAGTGAAATATTTGCAAAGTATCTCTTTTGGTAAATAGTTGCAGCTGCCACATATCCAGTTCTTTCCGACACTGTGAGTGCTTACTGTTGATTTGTGGAAGACGTATTGTGGCTGAATCAACAAAACACTGCTCATAACTGTGGACAAACCCTTTCCAACCATGATGTGTAAGCTGCCATATCCCTGCCTACCCTCCTAGTTGTCATTGAGTATGTTTTATTGTCTTGAGAAACATTTATATTTGTAACATTTTAAGTTTATTTGTATCCTTAAGACCATGAAAAAAAACAAAATGGTTATGCACATTGTCCTACCATAGAATATGTAACGGCATGTGATACTAAATAATAACCACTTTGTTATATAAACTGATTTCTGAAAGATTCTCTGTCTTTTTGTCTTGCGTTTATTTACTTATTCACATGTCAGAAGTATTGAATTTACTTTTAAGTCTCCATCTTTTTTTATTTTTTCAAATGATCTGGTGTAACATTTTATCCTGAGTTTACTTTGTGGCAGGGCAGAAGATACCTGCCCCATGCTGATTTATGGACAGGGATTACAGCGAGCTCTAAGTGCATGATGAATCGGACAGCTCCTGCCCATAAAAGCTACATATTTGGACCTTGGTGCCCCCACTGCTTTATCTTGCACAGTGTCAAAGGCAAAGTGATAATGCTGTCATGTCCAACGGCAGTTTTACGGAAATTACTACAGAGTCAGAAAATACATATCCAGAAAAATTGCCCTTTTTAATCATTTTTCGAACCTTAAATCTCCCTTGTCACTACACATTTCCTCTGCACATGTTAAAGGATAAGGAGAGAAACCATAAAGATTCAATAATTTGTTCATCATTTGATACTGACGGATTTTATGCAAAAAAACAGGCAAACATTTTCCGGGGATTTCATCTCTTGCAAACATGCATTGTGCCTGATTCTGTTATAGGCAATCTGACTTAATAATCAATAATAACATGTGAAACCTTATTTTATTTTAGTTTTGCAAATGTGGGAAAATTGGACACACTGTGTATGTGAGTGTGCTTCAATATGTGAGGTGAATTGACTCTCCTGTTTCCTGTTTGCACACCAATGTGTTCCTCTCTGTCTGGCTGCCTGAGTCCCAGGAGTGAGTGTCAAATGGCAGGGCAGAGCTGTTCCTGTCCAAGCACCTTAGTGTTACACCCTTCCCCCCCTCCCCCAAACTTGCTCAAATCCAATGCCGTGTTCTCCCTGCATGTGCCTTGTCCCGCTTCTTTGCTGCAGCATGACATCATGAAATAAAGGCTGACATGGGGAACTAACCCTGTGGCCACAAGGGCCTCCCTCACTTTCTTCCTGCACACACACACACACACACACACACACACACACACACACACACACACACACACACATCCACAAAGCTTCATTTTGCGACTCTCGGGACTCCTCTGAGTCTCTCCTCCTCCCTGTTTGCAGACAGACAGATGGAGATTCATCTCTCAACAAGCTGTGATCTGTGTTTAGAGATGTGTGCTGCAGAACACAACTCTAATTAGGTTTAGTGTTGATCTTGGGAGGTTAATTTGTACTTGGCTGCAAGTAAAGACGCTGAAAGAGGCCAACCTCGTTCCTTACAAGGCACCAGCATTGCATCCATGGAGAAGGATGGCTTTTTTATCTTCTTGACTTTTCAGGTGATTTAGAAAGATTATACCCCCCCCCGTGCTATATCTTTCTGGTCCGCTATATTTGTGCTCTCTAGTGAAGGTGAGAGATCTGTCTTGGTTGGGAAGGTAGAACTAGGACTGAGATACGGAATGTGTGTTCGGCTAATGAGCTACAGTTGTGTGTATGTGGCAGGTAGTACTTATGTGTTTATTTGATCCTGTTTGTTTATTTATACAACCTCCAGGTAAGTCGCCTTGTCAGAGTCTGAGAGATGAGCCAGGTCCACACAAGTTCTCTTTTCTCTCCCCACACGTTTTTTTTCACACTATAAATAGACGCGTTCCTAATGTGCCTGGTGACAGATCAGTTGTCAGCAGGAGTACAACATAATTATGTTTAATTTTGCATTTCAAGCTACTTGATAATACGCAAACATTATGGAGATGAGAGAAAGCAGACAGTAACAATTCCCTCCTCATCTGAGCTAATTCTGTCTGAGGAGAAATCATATTGAAGCTAAACATTCTACTTGAACATGAGTTTGATAAATGTACGCATGTGTGTGTTTAGGGTAAATGGGTGTTTGATACATTTGCCTGTGAGAGAATTGTCTTGTCTAATGTGCTGCAGGTGTGTGTGCCGTGAGTAGCTCTGTATTAAAGTGTGTCAAATAAGCTGACCATCTACTACAATGCAGCACACATCACGTTCATGAGGTAATACAACATGACTCTTTTATATGTTAATGTCATACTATCCTATGACATGTTTATGACATAGTATAAAATGGCTTTTAATAACAATTCTATGACATCTTATCTGAAGTACTGTACTATAACATTTTTATGATATACTATAATATCACTTGTTATGACATTCTGTGATATACTATACGTTAATGTTTTGAGACATTTCATGACATACTTTGGTATTAAATCAGTTTAATAGCATACCATACTAACACATTCTATGACGAACTTCAATTTTTTAATGTCTATTTTATGAGATACTGTACTGTAAAATGTTCATGACATACTATATACCATGACATTTTGATTACATACTATGCTGTGAAATAATGTACAATGAAATAATATTGAATGTTTTTTTACATTCTGTAACAAAACTTTAAATCTATGACTTTTTTATGGCATACTTTACAAGGACTTTTTATGATAATTTTTCAACATTTTATACTATGAATTTTGAATGACGTTTCGACATGCTATACTATGAATTTTTAATGACTTTTCGACGTGCTACACTATGACTTTTTTATGACTTTTTTCGACATGCAATATACTATGACTTTTTAATTAATTTTTTCGACATTCTTGCTAAAAAATAATTATAGTATATTTCATGGATTCTCAAAATGCAGCCCGCTGGCCTTTAGAAAGTTTTTGTATAGCCCCTGAACGTGACATGAAATGCATGTATTGTATTTCAATCATCCGCAGGCCATTTCCATTCTTTCGGTTTCAATATTTTGTATTTAATACTGTACTGGGATACTGTGTTAAACTGCTCCCCTAGCAAACGTCTGACAGGTTAGGAACGACAACTTGTAGAAAGGACCTGGTTGCATGGCTATAGTGGCATCTCGTGATACTTCACTCAGTACGTTCTTTCATCAATGCAAGTCCTGTTTAATGTGGAAGTGAGTTAAAAATATATTTAGTTTTTTATGATATTAAATCGGGAATAGCCGAAAAATCCTCAGATTTGCGAATGAAACCTGAATATCTTTTTGCATTTCTGAAAAATATTAAGTTAAATAACTTTTGTCTTGATTGATTGATTGACTGGTTGATTGTCAGGCATCAACATCTATACGGTCTATACTCCTCTTTGCCTCACTCAACATCTATAATCAGCTCTATGTCTCCAACCATCTGACTGTCACACATTCGTTTAACAATCTCTTGTACTCTTTTAGACATTCGGGCATCCTCCCCAGACATAAAAAAAGAAAGATCTGGCCTCTATATCTTGTTTTTCTCTCTCAACCCTGGAGTCCCTGGAAGTCACTTGTCACCGTGTTTGTCCAGTCTGCACTGCCGGAGTGTTACTACTTTCAAATCAATACTTTTTTTTTCAGTACATGAAATTTTAAAATGTCTAAGACAGCAGATGTGTCTTCTGTGTCACCATACTTCAAGTGACGGCTTTTAACACTGTGTCCAATAATGCTACACGACACTGAGTGATGGCAGTATTAACCTGACTCTGAAAATGTAATACTGACAAATTCCTGCTGGAAAGAGAGAGAGTGCTTTGGTGTTGCTAAAATGGATATACTGCATGCTTACTATTGATCACGGCCGGTACATTCAGTGTAGTATTTCCATGATCACAGTTCATTGCTCCTTCTCATATCTCCTTTTCTCCATCCTGCCTCACAACACCCACATACGGGAGACATGGCTCCCAGCAGGGAGAGGGTCAGCTCAGAGGAGACTTCAAACTGTCAGACAAAATTCACATCTAGCCCCTCATGCCTCCCTTCACCATCCAACCCCTCCGTCTCCCACGTCTCCCTTGCACCTTCCTGGCACCCATCACTCCTCTTCCCCTCTTCTACCCTCCTCCTTTTGCCATTTGATTCAGATCACTGAGTTAGCCTCTGTCTCCTTTGTCTGAGGTTCCATTTTGCCTGGCAGATGGACAGGAGGAGAGAAGATGGACTCACATTGAGGGGAGGGAGTGTGTGTGTGTGTGTGTGTGAGATGGAAAGGGAGAAAGAAAAGGGAGGAGGAGAGAAAGAAACTTTTCTGGGAGGCAAAATGTCAAACAGCAATGAAGTAAAGAGACTTTTATCTGTCAAACCTGTGTGAGGTCTTGCCTTTCTGGCTACTGAGTGACAAGGCTGCAGTTAAAAGAGAGCTGAGATGCAAAAGTGAGGGTGACAGAATGAGTTTACCTCTAATTCAGTTAGCTTGTCATACAGTATCAGCCTTATCTGTACATGCCCTATTTTACCTTAGCCCATGTGTGATATCAATGGAATGGTTTTTTTTGTCTTTTTGAACAATTTCAAAAGTCAAATATTACTCATCCAGAAAAAAGTATTAGGCAAATAAACTTTTGCTTCAAAAATAGCAAGACATTAGCAAGATTAGTAATGAAATATGTTGTCTTTTTTCTGGTTGCATGATGTTTTCGATGGCTTACAATATGGCCGAAAAGTGGTTACAAATGGCTGACTCACTGTATACTCCCTGACGTGCCCTACATTGCTCTACTACTAAGCTAATGCTCTTAGCCCATGGCAATGCCTCCACACACAACATAGATGCAGGCCTAAGAATAGAGGAGAGCTTGATGGAAGTAAAAAGGGAGGAAGGGAGCTTGGTAATTGAGTAAGTGCCCTTCCGAATGTGGAAGCCTGAATAAAATGTTTTTTTTATTTTAGTTTTTAAGATATAAAGCCTTTCTTAGGATCATTTCCCTCAAAAGTACATGAAAGCTCTTTCAAAGTTTCTCTCTGTTCTTTGCCCTCAACTGAAATAGTCCCTGTGGAGGATGCACGAACGCACAAACACTTACACACTTTCTCCTGAAAGACGTGGATAAAAGGGTTGACCCTACAAATACAAACTTACATGCATGTGTACAAAAACAGACTCACACACGGCAACTCATGAAAAATAGAGTGCATTCCATTCAGGCTCTGCATCTTAACCTGGGATTATTAATAATGCTCTACTTGAAACATAACAATGTATTTGGCACTGAAAGGTTTAAAGTGTGCGAGCAAGCAAACAAAGTAGGCTTCTCATCTTTGTCTCGCCCAGCAGCAAATAATGACCCACAAGGCTAGTGGAATGGTCATCAGAGATGAAGGCGAGAGGGAAACACATGATTTAATACCGGAGAGACATTTGTCACTCAGCTGTGGAGGAGAGTGAGAGGAGAGAGTGGGTGCGCTGCTGTAACCTGGAGATAAACCTGCAGCATGATATAAAACAAAAAACTGCAATGTCAGTGTTGAGCTAGCTAAACAAGCCGAAAGATAGAAGTTGAGAAGGTCATTCCTTTACTGTTTCATAGCGTCGAGGGTACTGATTGTTTTTAAGATATATATTGATATATCTATGATTTTTATTTTTAGATTTAAAATGTTGTAGACAAATATTTATGAAAGTGTAGTCTTCGAACAAAGTATTCCTTTGTTATTGGTAGCTGACTGCATCAGGGGTCACCAGGCAGTGTCATGTTCACACGTTCCTCCAGGTGTCTCACACCAAGCCAGCTTCTAAATGAGCATGTGTGTCTAAGTTGACTCACTAATACACTGAGTGACAGCTGTATCGCAGTCATGGGCACGCTTCCTCTGACCCTTGCTGCGACCAAATATGCACCCAGCGTGTCAGTACACAGGTGACGCTGCCAACACCCAACCCTACCCCCCCACCCCCTGCAACACTGAGACAATGTAAGACAACACTGCTTCCTCTCTCGCCCTCCTCCTCTGTGCCCGTCCTGCTGCCAGCCCGCTGTGGTGGCATGCCGTCTGCACGTGTCCATTCTCCTGCCCGTGCCCCATCCTGGGATTGTCAGTGTCACCGCATTATGCCGTGTGTTCAAACTCTCTCCACGATGTGTCCTTCTGGGTAGTAGAGGGAGTACCACAAGGTGACTGTTGATATTAGGATGTAGCATTTGCTACGCAGGGGCGCCTCCCTCATTGGTATTTCATGTAGAGCGCCGTCGCATTCGTCACGTTCCATAAACTTCCTTATTATTCACTGGCGGGGAGTAATTTTGTTCTGCCGCTCGCAGTTCTGGAAGTGAGATAGCGGGAGAGAGGGAGGGATGACACTCTGAAATCCTTCTCATAATCATTTTCTCTCTTCCCCATACATGGACTTGTTTATCAGAGGAGCAGGTGGTTGAGTGCCACTTACCTCCCACTGCAGCCCAAACACAGGCTCACCTCTGTGAATCCAAAGGGTGATCATCTGTGAATCTCCACCCAGTTGCAGTACCTCCAACCAGGGTCTCAGGATAATCAGCTGGCTTACTGGAGCTTACGCAAACAGAGTTGTCAGAGGAGTGACACATACAGTCATGCCTTGGGGGCAACAGGGACTTCCAGAGGAAAGTAATTCATCAGTGGGTTCATGAACCAAGCAGTAGCCTTCAGGTCCAATGGTGCTCTGAAAGCCACAAGGAGCCGAGGATTTGCTCCAGCCGATGCTTATGGCACCGATGAATTGCTTAAGTGCTCACCATATGCAGCAGGCAGCTCGCCACGCACACGTCCTTGTATATCTTTGTTTAGTTGCCGAACGTGCCCATAAAGCCCAGCATTGCAGTGAGGGTTTTACGCCAAGCAGGTGGCTGTGTTGTACTCGGCCAGAAAGCATAAAAAACAGCCTGCCCCCGGCAGCTGCCTGACCATAAAACACATTTATACCATGATGTCCATGCCCATCCCTAACGTGTGCTTCAGGCTACGGGGCCAAAAAAGTGGAACCTGGTCTATGAGATGAACCTGAGTCAACTCCAAAGCAGAAAAACAACAAACTTTGACCTTTACAGCAAAAAAGAGTTGTTTTCTGTGAGACGTGGAGCTGTGAAAGTTCACTCCATATACAGTTCTTTACAGTAAAGTATATAAGAGAAACTAGTCTTCAAACTTTCGGAGTGACTTTTTCAGAGGGTTACTTTGTTCCTGGACCCCGGGCCTCCTCCCTTTCTTTCTCTGTTCTAGACTAAAGTGCCAGTGAAGTTGTCCCTAAGGCGGTGGATGCGCTGGAGCAGTAAGTGTGCCACAAGGTGTACTGGCGTATTAATGGAGTCCGGTTAGAGCGGCTGACCTGTGAAGCAGTACGGTCAGCTGCTAGGTGAGCATACTGCCGCTGTAAATCCCAAACAGGCGTCCCCTGTCTCTCCCTCTTTCTCTTCTCCGTCACGCCTATCAGCCACCACTTCCCCTCTATTCTGCAGCCCCTGCACTGCTGCTAACAGAATGTCAAGTCAAGCTTTGTTACCGAGGGCTGACAGAGTGGTCAATGGAGTTTGGATGTTCCAGGTTAAGGTTGTAATTGCCGCTGTTTTCATCCTCCTTTCAGCCCATGACAAATAAGGGATAATTTTAGTTTTAAGGATTACATTCATGCTCCCAGGCGGAGTCAAGATGCCGCTGTGTTAGATTTATGACCAACATGAAGCTGGTGACTAATGTTATAGCCCGCTGGGACGCTACAATCTCTCTCTACATTGGATTTGTGGCCTTGTGAGTTTTAACCCTTTGACAGCCAGTAGTCATGAGTTCATTTAAGGCTCAATAAAAACATCCTGTACCGCACAAACAAATGATTTTACTTCACTAATTAATGTATATTGAATTGGTCCGAGATAATTAAAAAGCTATTTTTTTTAGTTCAACATGTGTGGCAAGATTCCTGTTTTGTAAAAGTGATCGCTTGTATAGAAGCAAAGTGATCACACAGAAGTGTATATAAATATTTACATAATGTTTTTGTAGTTCTGTCACAATCTTTTCCTGACAGACAGGTCACCTCTATACATGTTATGTATCAGTCCCCATGCCCATGTTGAAACCCACCTTGCAGACTTTTCTTTCAATAATGTATAAAAGAGGGCACAGACTTTGCATGTATTGTCAGTATGAGGACATGATCCCTGACATCTGGAGCCTGCACAGGGCTCATACTGAATGTTAATGGCCTCTCCCCGTTTTGATGAATTATTAAATTGAAATTGTTTTGCAAACAAAACATATTTGTTAACACAATGAAATCTGGGGTGAAAGCTGGAGCTTTATTAATATTTAATTTTCACTGTAGACAACAATATAGCCTTTGGCCAGTTTCTGGTACATAATTAATGAAAGGGCAGCAGAACTAACAATACATATAAAACAGCGGCTGGTGTCGTATCAGCATAGGTTTTAACAATGAGGACAACCATTGCTACACTGATAACATACTTGAGCGTTTACGCTTGACACTTGACATGCTGATGACTTCAGAACTACAAAAAAAAATGACAGAGTTCTGGAAAATTAGCACTTCACTGAGGCATTCATATTCATACCCCCATTGTCATCATTCACTCTAAACCCTCTATTGCTCTATTATTTATCCCTTGGTGATCTCTGCATTTGGATTGGTTGAATATCAATGTCAGACTGCAGTTGTAGAGATATGCCTGTAATTGGGCCGATTAACATTTGATTTCATGTTGAAAGGCCCCCCCCCCCCCCCACTCCTCTTTCTATTGCTCTCTTTTCTTCTGTCTCTGGCATCGGAGTGAGAGAATGGGAAGTCAGCACAGTGAATATCAAGTGGCTGATTGGGGATGTCACCGAAGAACCCGATGGACTCTGGTTGCCAGATGTGCTTGTCCATCGGTGTCTGCAGCAGGATTTGTCTCTTGGGTTTGCGAGGGTTTGTCGGGGTGGACGGACGGTTCAGAGGAGGTTGTCGAGCTGAGTGCTGTCCCTCACTAGGGCCTGCCACTCATACTGTCTTTTTCGCTATTCATCACTGTCAGTAGACTGCTGATGCTGGTGTCTGATGACTATACCTATCCAATGGTGGCATCTCTCAAGCCACACGTTTCACCTGGAGTAAATCTCCCACAACACATGCTTTTGACTGACATTCTTCGACAAGTTATTTTGTAATGATACCGCAAACATTGGCTCAGTTTGCATGGTTTGTCCCTTAATATATGTCCCTAAAGAGCACTCAGGTTGATAAACGCATACAGCTCAGGAATTAAAGGAAGGACATTTTTTGTGCTACTGTTTGTGTTTGTTGCAGAATGTTAGTTCTGATGCAGTGTGGGAGACATACATTCTAAGATAGAATAAAGAAAGGGGGGCTTGGGCCTTGAGCTCTTTTCCACTTTTTTGTCCTATAACTCTGAAAAGAGGCTGCTCTGTTATTAAGTGAGGAAGAGCAGTTTGCTGGTGCATTTGAGGGGCACCTTCCTACATTTGGTTGTGCGTTTCAGACCTTGGAGAGCTCATTTAAACCCTACTTCATTGTTTCCAGCAGCACCACTCAGGAGCACTGAGGTGGCGCTTGTTGCTGTGGAGGACACAAGAAAGTGACGTGTTTGTGCAGACAGGATATGAAGAGGGAATATGTGCGTGCAGAATGAAGGAGCGTGTAGTGTCTGTGTGTTTATGTATATGTTTGGTGAAGGTGTCTGTGTTAAGTGTTTGCTCCGTGTGTTAAATCATCTCTGCACCAAGGTTTGTGCATAGTGTGTGTGTGTGTGTATTGTGTGTGTTTTGAGGCAGCCAGCAGAGCGGGGGGAACATCTGCACACAGTGGCACAGGCCTTCTGCCTTTACACACGGCTCCTGCCGAGCAGCGCTTCACGGCCTAGCAGGCTGTGACCTCCCAGAGGTTCCAGGGGAGCTCTTCCTCTTAAAAGCCAGCTGTGCCTCGTACTTTCTGCCCGCCAAATATTCCACAGTCCAGCTGTTCACCTGAGAAGCACAGAGCACAGCCCTCTCACTTCCTCCCTTTTATATTTGTGGAGAGCCATTGTGCAGGTTTAAGAGAGCATGGAGTATAGCACCTGCGATACCTTTGTTGTTTGTTGTTATTGCCAAAGCAAAAAATGTTGGCCTCTCACTTTGTGTTCAAATCTGAACAGTTTATGTTCTTCAGATATATGTACTATTACATGAAATGCATTCTCACATGTCTTTTGATAAGGTACAAGATGTAGACTATGTTCTTATTTCTCATGGGTTCTTATTCTTTTAGCAGTGCATGACCTCAGTTTAATATCTGAATGTTTAAATATTCTGTCTTGAGGATAGTAGAGTCCACTTTTTACAGCTCTTTTTTTCTTTTAACTGTCACTCATTGAGATTTAAATATGAATAGATTACCTTTTAAAAGCCTTTCCTTATTCCTAATCAGATTGATGTGATTGTGTATGTGATGGAGAGAGTACGTGATTAATGAGTGATGCTTTTTAGAGCATGCCAGGTAACACTCTGATGTTCTTCAGAGCCACACTAAAAGGACGGACATTTAGCCACAGATAACAAAACAAAACTAGGTCTCGGGAATACAAGAAGTATCATTTACTGCAGGTTGTCTAGTTATTGTTCGAAAGCGTTTTGACAGAAATGGTATTTGTGTCCTTCAGTCACATCTGCGTTGGTGTCTCACTTCAGTGAATAGAGCTAATTTTCATGATTGATTTTTGTTTTTCAAACCACAAGAGGATTGCACAATATGGTCATTTGTGGACATGTTCCGGCATCTTGTAAATAATCCATCAAGGCTTTTAATGATGGTAATCATTTTGATGATGTGAATCAATGTGATGAATAAGATATATTTCCAGTTGAAAAACATATTAAATATGCCGTTGATTGACACTTGTTTATTGACGTGGGTTTATTGGTGAGGTTCACAGTGATTTTTGTTCAAAACATGACACACTCCTCCATTTGGCCTGCTGGCATGAAATTATAGCACATTATGGTAAAAGCACTCACATGAGTCTTTCCAAGACATTTGCCTGTAACAATAGTTCCTTGTTTTTAAAAGAATCATTTGCACTCAAATATGTCCTGACTAATTTCAAGTAGCAGCACAAATGGATACACAGGAACAGTAAAGAAACACTTTATATCCAGCTGTAGGATTTGTCAAGTGTCTCCTTCAGAAATGCCTATAGGGCAATATGCACTAATATGTCAGTCATGAAAAAGAGTCGGGTCTGTGGGACATGGCAAATTTTTTGTTTTAACAAGGTGCTGCTGGCTCCGTCTGTGAAGTAAAGCTCAAAAGAAGTGAGGAATAAGTGCACGTACAAGCATGATATATGTCTACAGCAGAGCTATTATAGGACCGATGGGCAAAATGGGGCGACATGCTGCTGGATTGACTAACTGCGTAGGATGTACAGTACAGTACCTCCTGGATCTACTGCAAACGAACTGGGCTATAAAGGGCACAATCAAACCTCAAAGAATACAATAGTTTCAGAGTTCTCATATTCCTTACACCTGTTGTGTGTTCGCGAGGCGAAAGTAACATTGACTGAGCTGATAGATACACAGAATGACTAAAGAAACAGCAGAATATGGGCTTAATGCATATATGAATACATACATTGATTTTTATGTTGTTTTCATATTACTTACTCTGATAAGCTCATTAGTGATCATTAATGAAGCAAGACTGAGGTAGTAAGACTGTGAGATTAGCAGTTGCCGACGCAGTCAGCTCGACAGTGACGCCTCACTTTCATCTGAGAGTGAAGGGACACTGAGAGAGTAGGTGAGAGAATAACCCTCAGTTATCCATGAGCTGGGAAGTTAAGAGTTCCAACTTCACAGTGATTGATGACTTACATGGCAATGATATATCGGGTGCCCCCATCCTTGTCCTATAATTTATGAGCAAGCTCGTTTAATTTGTCTGTGGCTTAATTTGGCCCGTATAGACGACGTATGAACGTGTTCTGCAATTGATGGCTTCTACTGTCTAGCAGCAGTTGCTGACTGAGAATAACATGTCCTTTGGCATTGACACTTTCACTGTCAGCTGTTCAATCTACATGACCTGACAATTAAGCTAATAAGTGAAAATGGCACCTTCCCAATGCAATTTTAATGAGCACCATGTTGAGTTGAGGGATCTGTTCATGAGGAATTGTTAATGGACTTCTCCTGATTCTCAGCACTGAGGCAGGATTGGTAAATGCACTTGAACTAAAGGCTCACCATAATTGGCCTGCAGTCCGTAGTTGAACCGTATTGTGGTCCTTCAATATCAATCAATGTTTTTCTGTAAATTTGTAAAGTTTACACCTTCATTCAAATACAAATCCTTTGGGCGCTTGGCATTGGTATTAGTATCGGGACTGAACAAGTCGGATTGGTGCATCCCTAATGTGGCGACCATCTCATATGGTATTGGTAAAATATTTAATGTGATAAAAATGGATCGTATCACAATATTACCAATATTGCAAATATGATGACGTATTTAAGCCATGACGACGTACAGGAGTGACAAGCTTGGTTGAAAAGAAAACTAATGTTGCTGTCAGAAATGGTACGTCAACATTAACTCTCAGAGAAAAAGAGCAGAGGAGCTACATCACACAACAAAGGCCACAAAATGGATTGCCAGACAAGACGTCAGAATCTGTCTCAATGCCCACAGCAGGTGACGATTGATCACATCGTACATTCACTTTGTGGTAATTAACCAGAGCTTCACATCATAATGTCAGGAAAAAAAGAAAACCTTCTGAGTTTTGAGAAATACGCAGAAGCAAAGTAGCAAAACAAAAACAGAACAGAAAGACTAGTCAGCACTGCGTGGAAGCTAATGGAGATCTAATTAAGAATAAAGAATAAACACCAGGTTGAAGTTAGTATTATTATCACCAGGCAAACTCTTGTTTAATCCAACAAGGTGTGTTTGAAGCTACAGTTAGTTTAAAGCTGGAGTCTCTAAATCCACCATGTACGACACACACAGACACTGGCTACAAATAGGGGCTGGCTATTATACAATATTATATAATGTGTACGTTGTGTTTTAGGAGATAGAGCAGGTCATTAATTGCTGGGTTGTTGGTTCAATCCCCGGCTCCTCACATCCAAATGAGTCCAGTGTCCAGGAGGTGCTGTTGAATTGTATTGTGTTAAACTAAGAGGCATTATATTGACGCAAGTATTGTCATTGTAAAATTACCCTGCAGTATTATATTATTTTAAGACCATATGGCCCACTGCAATCTGTGATTTATCTATACTTGATTTTACAAGAGGTGTGTTTTCCTCGACAAACCTTTGTCTCCCTGCCACAGTGAGCTGGGGGCTTTGCATTGTTGCCACGCTTGGAAGTTGGTGAGGCTGCCATTGTATGTAAAGACTCACTAATAGACCCCAGTGGGGCATCATTCCTATTCCAATCATGATGAAGACATTCTCTCACTCTCTGCATCTCTCTCTCTGCGTCTCTCTCTCTCTCTCTCTCTCTCTCTCTCTCTCTCTCTCTCTCTCTCTCTCTCTCTCTCTCTCCACTCTCTCTCTCTCTCTCTCTCCACTCTCTCTCAGACTTGATATTTTTCTCTTGGCTCTTCTCTGCCCTGCCTGTGGGCCTGTGAAATGTCTCTGTCTGAGGAGAAGGCCCCCTCGTCCCTCTGGAAGCCATTAGAGAACCTTTATGAATATGTGCTGAAAGAGCGCTTTTTTCAGGGGCGGGAACAGAGTGGGTGGGTAGTTGAGGGGGATTAATGTGCAATGCTGTCATTTGCCTTAGATGCTCTTGTGATCCACCTATTCATGTTAGATTCTTAGATTCATGTTAGATTCTTTTTTGAGCACCATTTAATTTTGTGCTTGTTGCTTTTTGGAGTTGCTGGTGGTGCTGAGTGACTCTTGTGTTTGAGAGTAGTTCCTGTGTAGAGGTTTTTCTTTCTGTACGAATGAAGCTGTATTGCTTAAAACTGTTACAATTGCTGGTCTTAACAGGCAATGGTTTCCCGTTTCATACTTTCCCAAATATCTTCCTTTCTTATCTACTTTTTCCTGCGTTTACTTCCAACTTTCTTTATTTGGAGATGGTAGAAAGTCTAACTTTGGGCACAAACATAAAGAGCGCATTGTGTTGGTAAGTGCTGCTCAATATAAGTGCATTTTTGAAAGGGGGAAGATGCAACAGAGCTCAATTTCCGGGGCTTTTATGCATTCTGTCCCCATGAAATAAATATCACATATTTTAAAAGCTTGTATGTAAAATTGAGCCATGGTTAAATATTCAAGATGCTCTTGAAGAGATCGTGGCCAGGATGTACTAAGTGCACCACTTTACTTGTGGTATCTAGCCCTAAATCTGATTGGTTTGACTATGTACTCATACTGGTAAGCCTGCGGCGGTATGTGTCTGTATATCAACAGCGGCGCTTTTAGCAAGATCAGCTTACCGTGGGGTTTTTCCCCTTCTGGCTATCTGTGCTCTGCGGAAACAAGATCTTATCCTGAACAGCTGTGGATGCAAGCTTTAAAATGAGAGAATGAAAGGAGAAGTTGGTGGCAGTGGCAGTTACCCTTTGCTTTTTTTGCTTTTTTAGCTCATTAATTGCATATAGGACAAGTTTGTTTTAAGTTCTACCTGATGGTTTGGGCTGCAGGCCTGCCCGGGTCAGAAGAGTGCTCATGAATCATGCTGCTGGGAATAGGAGCCCAGCTGAGGTCCACAGGGTCTAAGCATTGCCACAAAGGCCTCATCCACAGCACAGAGATGCTTTGGAGGTTCTGCGGGCTCAAACAATCAATCAGAGACCATTCTATCATAATTACACCCAGGGAGTCATGGCGAAGTGCTGTCCACACCTTGCAGCACATGCCCCTTCCCCCCTTCCCTTCCTCCACCTCTTTTATCAAGTGGTTAGTGTGACGCTCTTTTCTATTCCCTCCAGCACCTCTATCATCATCTTCCCTCCTCCTCTGTCTCCTTTTTGCCCATGCCTTTATTAGTGGTCTCAATTTTGATTTCACTGGCAGTATTCTCTGTTGCTGGGTGGGTACAGACTTTGCTCCCAAATTCATGCACGCTTAGAGAAAAATGAACATGCACCATGTTGCAGATTGTGGGAAGAGGATAGATGGGAGTTGGACTGATCGTGTCTGTGGGGGAGAGAGAGAGGGGTATGTAGGGCACAGTGTGTGGATAATGTAATGATTTCGCCTTCACACCTCCCTTGCTAATTAGTGCAGGCTGCCTGCTGCCATGCAGGGGGCAGTGTCTAGGGAGCCCTGTTATTTGTCTTGAAGAATTACCGACAAGGAATTCACATTACTGCTCAATCCCACAGATACTGGACGGAATTCAGCATTTACCTGACTGCAGCCACCTGTCCATTCGATTTAATGGCTTTAATTATCATTTTTATCCTCCACTCCTCTCTGCAGCCATGCAACAGGGACGTGGCATAAGCTGCAGCCCACTTCACCCCTTCCCCTCGGCGTCTCTTGGTGAAGAGTATTTGTGTCTCCATGCCGCAGCATCTTCCACACAGATGCGTCCACCATATTCCCCCCATCATCTCATAATTTTTCCCCTCAGTATCTCTCCACACTTCCTCGCAACTGTTGTTTCGCCACCCCAATGCATTTGGAGAGCTGTCAGCACAGTGGTGACATCACTTAGCCCTGTGTCACATTACAGGACCGATAGCAAAAGTGTGTTAATATGACATACAATTCAGGGAAGAGAAATCGATGTATTAACCTCAGCCATATCTTGAGCAAAAGGGTCATGTAGAAATCCACAAACAGGTTTCCAGATGTTTAACTTTTAAATGTATGTTTTCCTATCATTACTTTGTCGAAGTCAATTCTCAAGAAATAGAATAACTCAAGGCTAGAGAAATGGTTTAGATTTGTAGTGTGTTGCTGCTACAGCAAGGATACACCGAAGTGGGTGTAACATCTTAAAGATATATGTGATATAGGTGTTTGTGTGGGAATCCCATTAACATTATTTTGCTTGAGGTGGACCTCATCTCCATAGCATCTGTATCTGACAAGCCTGCCATGGCACGACAAAGGAGCCAATCATTGATGTCAGCCAGAAGAAAAAAATGATTATGTTTCCCTGGAAGTAGTACTCAGTAATGATGTCCATTTCCCTGCATTCTATACTTTCCCCTACTGGGCTAATAATATGAAACTTTAATGATCTCACTGTGTATATATTGTTCTCTTGACTTAACCACATAGTGATACGACATACCAAAGAAAAATGTAATTTAGAAGAGGTTTGATACAAATACAAAACAATAACAATGTCTGTCGAATATGTAGAAGCTAGATGTTAAATCAATTTATTATTTGAATCCCTGTACTAATCCTATGAGGACTTAGAACATACTTGTTTACGTTTAAAGACTTTACAGTAACCATCATTTTATTTATTTTATTCAATCTTTATTTAATAAGGCAGTGTCATTAAGAATAAGAGCTCCAAGAAGTCCTGTGAACAAGAAACATTCACAAGAACATAATCAACAAAACAAACAACACAACTACAATAAACAGGAATTATAAACAGTTACGAATCATTAAATAAAACATCACAATAAAAAGCTTTAAAACCTCCAAGGGAATGCAAAACTGTAGTATGAGGGCAGTTTGCAGTTTATTCCATTTAAAAGGTGAACTGAAACCAGTTCTGCCAACATTAGTGCGTACATGAGGGATATCTAAGGTTAAATATTTACTGGATTGTGTACTGTATTACTAGATTTCAACGAGAGAAGAGATGTGAGCAAGTTTGGAAGCTTCAACAGCACATTGTACTGTACATTACAGTATATGTTCAGTAAACTATCATAAACTGTTTAATGTGGTTACATACAGGTATGTGTGTGTACACATAAAACTTCTGCAATGCTTTTCTCCAAGTTGCAAAAAGTTTCCCGCTCCGTTTGTAAAAGTCACGCTAATGTAAAGGCCCCACTGTGCCAAGATAAAGATTATTTCCACAGAGGACCTGCCGTCAAGCATATACCCCTCACTAATGCAGCGGTGTATAAATGCATCCTATGCCAGCGGCACATAAAATGGATGACACAGGCCTGAGCTAAGGGGCTTTGCCAAAGCTCTGGCTTACGAGTCTCACAGGTGTTAATGTGCGCACTGTCTGCCACCCTCACTGAGAAGATTGGGCACCACACTCACTTTCAACAGCCCAGTGTCTGGCACAGAAGTTACCACCCCCAGCCCAGTCCACCAATTTCCCTTTCTTAGGTGGTGTGAGAGCTGTACCCATCTCATAGCAGGCCAGGCTGGTGGCAATCATCCCTGTGCCACGCTCAGTGGGTCCGACGAGTAAGTCCGATGCTATGCAATGAGTGAGTCATTCCTTTTTTTTTTTTCCTTGAAAGTGTCTCGGACTGAGAAAAAAAGAGGAGGGGAAATTTGTTCCTGTGCCCATGGTAACAGTACAATGAACGATTCCTTGGAGATCATCTTTAAAAAATACAAAAAAAAAAAAAGCAGAAAGGGGCTGGGAAGATTTATGGTCACTCTGGGTTCTGCGGAGTTTCTGATAGGAGGTTTGAAAGGAATCCAAACATGGACAATAATCTTTTTTTCTCTGGTCATAACACATCTCCTCCTCACAAAGTAGGGCAAAACCCTGAAACAGTTTGTGATTATAGTATTTCTATTTTACTAGTCTCTGAAATTATTTAATCACTTTGATTGTGTCTCATTCAGGTAACACCATAGGCTGTATATCACTCTCTCTCTCTTCCAGAGTGTAGCCTATATTGCTTGTGGGCCTTTTTTTTTTATTGTGAGAAGATGCTTGTAAACCCAATTCACAATGCTGGCATCGTCTGAGCCGGAGCTTGTATTGTGTGCATCATGTCATTTTAAAGGTACATGAAAGGCCCTGGTCTAGTGAAGCAGCACATGATAAAAGGCGTTTTTGCCATGAGACAGCAACTTAAGATGCAGATTTTTATATTTATTTAAAAAAAAAAATCCTCTTACAGACTCGAAAACTACTTTGCTTTTTCTGACACTATGGGCCAAGGGAGTTGCATCACACTTACATCATACCTAGCAATGAGCAGAGCGTCCAGTGTATAATGTTTTTCTATTAATTGCAATATTGTGGGAAAACAAAACAGAAGGGAAGCAATTTTTCAAATGCCGTGCTCTATACAACAGTAATGATCTTATTAGCAATTTGAGATAGATTATGTCAATGTTAAGGTAATTATGAATCTATAATGAAATGAGATTAAAATGACTTTAATGGAAATATTCTTATTTTATAAGACATATTTCCACATGTGTATATGATGTAACCCCGCTCTGCTGTTTCCACATATATCTACACAGTACATCTCAGTACATGTTAGGCTGCGTATTTGAATGCTGTTAAGTCTCTCAGCTATGGATAGTGAGCTTTAAGTGGGGAAAAGTGAAATCCCTCCTGTGCCTTAGTGGAATTGTGGGTCTGAGCAGACTGCATTTCAGCTCAATAGAAGCTGTAATTAGTTATAATTTACGGGGCAACTCTTCCCCAGCGACCCCGCTGTGCCAAATCCCCTTGGCCACTTGGAAAGATCATGTTTTCTTGCACACTGCATGGCACTCAAATGAACCACAACACTGCCATAATGGCTGGCTCCCCGCTGATTTGCCCACCTTCTGTAAGGTAGCTGAAAGTCACTTCCTCTGATGCTCAGCGGAGTGTACACACTGCTATTTCCATCTATTAAGATGTGTAGGAGCAAGGGTGCCCAAAGCCACCATAAACACATCAATAAGAAAAACAATTGGAATGATTGGCAAAGTTGGTAGTAATGCGAAGACGTTACTGTTGATGTGTTTGCACCATCAGTGGCTGCAACTGACAATGTGTTTTTAAATCTAATGATGCATTTGCATGTAATCCTCTGTGCTTGTTATTGTTCTGAAATCAGTCCAGATGCAATTTGAGCGCATCAATTTAGAGTCCAATGTTACTCAAGCAACTAATGGACTCTCAGGCAAAATGAAAATTGCTTCCTAATGATCTGACTAAGCTTGATGGGTGAATCTAAATTGATTAGTGCACTAACATGAATGTAATATGGAATTAGCCTTTGAAAATTGTGATCACATTTTTCTGGTACTTGCTGACCTTATTACATTCTAGCATTTTAGTGTCTTACTAATAGTCATTGCATTGTATTGTATGCGCTCCAGACATTTTATTTTCTCTTCCTCTCATTCTGCTGATGTATATTGATGTTCTCATAAATGTGTTGTCATGGCTATAATGAACTTAAAGTGGTATGAATAGGACATTAGAAGGCACATGAGTGTTTCTGTGGCTAATGTACCACTGTAAGTAATTTTCTTAACGACTTAAAAACATAGAAACAGTTTTTAACATGGCACATATTTATAACTATAGATTACTAGATACATATTTAAAACTAGAAAGGTGCACTCAGTAGAGTGCAGATCTCTGCCAAGTGTGTCTTCAACAACCACAGCTGTATTTATTTATTTATTCATTTTAAGAAATTGTGTGGAGCTATTGAAACTATTTGCTATTTGTTTTCAGACACTCTTGGTCATGGATGGATCTGGATATGCTCCTTTAATATTAGTGCAAGTATTTGTGGCAAATTGACCTACTAAAACTAGATCAAAGCTTTTACTTTATTGTTATTTGTGCTAAAGATAGAAACTAGTCATTAGGGGTCGGGAAAAAAATCGATACAGCATTGTATCGCGATATTTTTATAACACCAAGTATATATTTTTGAATATATAAATTCAAAATATTGCAATTAGGGATGACGAGATTAACCGATTTGGCCATAATTGCGGTTATAAGTCCCAGTTTCATAATCATAAGAACGGAAGAAGCTACGATATCTATGGCGTCCTAATTCTTATATAGAGGTTTGCTTGTGTGTGGTAAAATCTCCTCTCACACAAGTCACGTTACACGTGTGAGTGCGCCGGTTTGTTTTGTGTGTTTGAGAGAGTCTTGTTGAGTCTTGCGACCTGAAGTGTTGCTGTAAACATGTCAGAGGGAACTGAAGTAAGATGAATCAAGTAAAAATTGTATCATATTAGAGAAAACAGATGATGACAAACTGTATAATTTGCAAATTTAAATAGGTAATAAATTGCAATATATCGCAATACTCAGCATATCGCTATATCACAATAATATTGTATTGTAATATTGGTATCGTGTCAATATGTATCGTGGGGCCTCTGGTAATTCCCACCCCTACCAGTCATATTGTATTGCATTTGCTCAAAGACCATTTAGTTATTGTGCTTTAATGGTTACACACATTAATCCTATGCATTACTCTTAAGGGCACTGATTGAAAAAAGAAAGGAATGGGAGATAATATTAAGCAAATTATGGCAAATTTCTAAAACCTCTTGTGAATCTGTGTAGTAAGTTCATATAAAACTGAATGTGGGTTGTAGCCTGAAAAGAACCATAACAGTTTATATCAAGAAGCCACAGTACTTCAATTCAACTCAGTATGGTATTAAAATAAACTTACAGAGATGTAATACTTACTCACTTAAGTGAAACCATCTATCACAGTGAGCATTTTATTCCTTTATCATCATGTGGTCGGGAGACAGTTTTGATAACTCTGCTTGTTGGTGCATTCATTGACGCTGTGAAAGATATTGGACAGGTGAGTACTTGTACTTAATGAGCTAAAACGTATATATTCTCTCAATGTGGTTATTTTATTTACTACAATTGTTGTGCCTCCACGTGGCCTGAAAACTAAATTCCATAAGATCCTTATTTATTTTGGTAAGCAAGCTCTGCAAAGCTTGAAACTTCTGTGATTTACTCGTGGTAAATTGAGCAAGTTTATGAAGGAGGAAAAGATGAAGCATTACATTCAAAAACATAGCAGTGGTAATACAAATTGCCAAATTAAATTAGCACAAGAACATATCCCAGAACCTGGCTGTTCTAATCACCTCTTTGTCAGCCATCTAAGGTAACCCTGCAAGTATTAAGTGACTGGAAAAAAGTGTCTGGATTTTCCATTTCAAACCAACCAAACTTGTAATGTGACAGGTAAAGTTTTGAGTAAAACAAAAATGAAAAGAAATCAGGAAACGTCATGATAATTTAAAATAGGCCTATAAAATATATAAATATTGCATTGATACTGTATCATATGCAATACAAAAACAATACAAAAACAAGTTTTAATATTGTTTACAGCTCGGCAACCACTTGCAAATGCCTTCCATCTGACCTTTAATAAACAACCACAGGATCCCCTAGCTGCACTCCTGTCCCCTTTGCTCCTAAATCAGCCATTCTGCTGATGATACTATCCAGATGGTTTGTCGATAATTATCACCAAAAAGGAAATAACATGAAGGAGGTATGGAGTGTGTGGGAGTGAAGGCAGGAAAAGCATAATATGGGCCACAATGGTTTGACCTAAATATACATAAGGGCCTCCGTCTTGGTGTGAGGGACTGAGGAACACTTGAATGCTAGGATGAGCTGGCAGCTGGAGCAGAGCACGACAAGCGCTCATCGCCCCACCCCATCCCCGCATCCTCTTCCGCTTCGCCTGCTCATCCTCCACTCTGTTCTCGACCCTTTGCAGCGGCTCACCTCGGTGAGTATGAATAATGAATGTGACTACACACATGGGTCAGAGGTGACGTGTCTGTGAGGGAGCAAATTCCTCCTTGATTAGTACATAAAAAGCCAAGCCCATCTGCCTCTTCTCTGGGATTTGACAGGGGTCTGGGCAGGAATGCCAGGAGCCCAGGGACAGCGGAGCAGAGACGAGGCCTCGGTGTCGGGGGTAGGGGGTTGGTAGTCCTCAGCAAGGAGAGACCCACAGCAGGGGGACTCACTTTATTATCACCTCACATCACGCAGAGTCTGCAGCATTGTAATGTGCAAAGCTTGCCTTTGGGTGTTTTAGTCTTAGTGCAGTCTCAGTGTATACAAATCAGGCTAAGAAACTGAAAATGTTTTGTACGAATGATGAAACTTGAAAGTAATGGGAACTATTTTATCATTTTTTTATTATTTATCACAGCACACGCCTCACACATCTTGAAAAGGACAGCACCTATATCCGAATGTTGTTATGTGATGTTATGTTATTGTTGTGCACCAATCACCAAGCCAAATTCCTTGTATGTGTAACATACTTGTCAATAAACCGTTTCTGATTCTGATGTTTTTTATCGATCTTAGCTCAGCATTCAACACAATGTCCCCCATGAAACCTAGCACTCTGGGCTTGAGTACCTCACTCTGCAACTTGTTATTAGAATTCCTCAGAAACAAACCCCAGGCAGTTAGGATTGGCAGCCACACAATCTCCACTTTAGTGTTCAACACCGGAGCCCCCCAGGCTGTGTGCTCAGCCCCTTCCTGTTCACGCTGTACACCCACGACTGCTACTGACAAAATGAAGAAGACTCTGTTGTGAAGTTAGCAGATGACACTACGGCCATCGGCCGGATTACAAACAACAATGAGATTTCATATCGAGAGGAAATCAATCTTGCAGAATAGTGATCAGAGAACAACCTACTGCTCAACGTCAGTAAAACCAAGGAACTGATCCTGGTGAAGAAAAGCTCATCAAACGTTACATTTCTTCATGAAAGTTAAGAAAGTGAAATTCCTGTGCCAATTCCTCGTTAACTTTTACGGAGAAGCAATAGAAGCAACCTGACTGGAAAACCTTACAAACTGGTATTATACTATACTATTATAGTGCTAACAATGACTTTGACAAAATGAGATCTTCCTTACTTTGAGATGGTAAAAAAAATCAAATATACAACATGAGGCTGTTGCTGACATGTTAACATTTAAGGATTTTTTTTCCTGATACAAAGAGAGTATAGTTTGCAGTAGGGATGTCGATAATTAACGGTTAACCGAATTTTAATCAATTAATGCTGTCAGTTTTTCAGATAGAGCAAAACTTAGAGGAGCAGCCCGTTCTCTTACAGGAGAACAGGTTTGCCCAGCTTCAGTGAGCCTGAGCCGTTGTCGCTAACTTCAGGGCTAACCCCTTTCACTTTGATGAACAAGCAAGACCAAGGGTTTGAATTGGCTCTTGAGGAGTTGTAGCAACATTCCTGTTGACTTCATACTCATCGTTACATACACTCTCTATCACAACCAAGCACTAACTAGCGTTTACGTCAGTCTAGCGATACACTGGCGGAAACCCTGACAAAGAATGCCAATCAGACACACAGCTGACAACCACGCTCCTAAACTAACTGACGTGTGGGAGACTTTTGGGGAAAGTGGCTGCGTGTGTCCAGGACAATGCACACAATGGCATTGGGTGTGGTTGTATCAAAGTATCTTTAGGAGTACGAGTAAATTAGCACAGTATTGGACCAATACCCGAGATTGGGTGCATCCCTAGCCCTAACTTTACAAACACTGCATTGCAATGTTCACAGCTATAACGTAACTGCTAACTTCATACTCACCATCACACACAAACTTTCTCTCTCTTGACTGCACACTCGCTAATTTAAGCATAATATGCTGTTGGCTGCCGGGTTTGCAATACACCTGTGGAAACCCTAATGATGACGATGACTCTGGCATACAGTCACCGTGGCTTCTAACATAAATACTGCATTACGCATGGAGTACTTTCTCTGCTTAGAAGTTCCCTTCGTTCAGCCAACGGCTCTTGACCAGAGTGGGTCAGTTTACCGCAGACTGCCTTTGCACAGTTTTCTAAATCACTCACACATGGGTCTTTCAGAAAGGTCAAGGCCATCTGCAACACCACCACAAGAATCCCTTGAAGCGCCTAACCTCCCATGGGGGGCATCATTGATCCTATTAGTCTTTACAGAAGGATTAACAGTGGGAGCTCCTCAGTGGAGTTGTCCACTCATTTGTGTCTGGGGTGCAGGGAGGTAAATTACCATACTGTAGCTCACAGTAACAATGCAATATATACGTACATGCCGTTAATGCGGCCAGAGATAAGCAAACATGTAGGGAGAGGAAAACATGGAGCAGGTTAAACTAGCATTGTAAGAGAAATCTTTCCCTTCGGCAGTGGCTATAATTAATATGCTAAATTGAATTGCAATAATCGACCAGGGGACTGGCCTTGTGCTCTAGAGGTAGGATGATTAAAATGTAAGGCTCCAGTGAAGGGGTGATTGGGACCCTGGTGAATTAAGGATTGGATTTGATGGGAGACAATGAGGCTCCTATTTTTCATTAATTAGCCTCAGATCCATAAAACCCGTGAAAGACTTCAATTGTGTATTTCTCCAGCCTCTCAATTACATCCATTCATTAGCTCTGAATGGCCTCCACCAGAGCACATGAGAATAAAAGAGTGAATGAAAGATGGAGTAGACTAGCCTAATGCCACTGGCTTATTATATGGGGGAAGTTCATGAAAAATGTTGAGGTCCTTTGTCAGATGTCAAAAGAATGAATGTTACATGGCCAACATTCAACACAATACACATTTGTGTGGGATGTCAATTCATAATAACTTTCTATTTAAAACCTCTCACATTCACACACAGCCATTGTGAACTTACTGACATTAATCAATATGAGCTTTTGAAAGTGCAGAACCACCAATTTTCAATGTCTTTCAATAGGTTTCATGTGGCATTGGATCTTCGAGTGAGTGACTTCTCCAATCACATATTCAAAGCGTATACAGCTCAGTCATCATGTAAGAACAAATGGAGTGTAATCGCCCACACAGGTGTACACAAAGTCTTCACCATAGACATCCTTTTTTTAATCATAACCTGTGAAAACAAGTTGTATTTTTACCCCAACCACAAAATTATATATTCCTAAATCACTAGGATGCTCCTTGTGAGATTTCCAACTCTGTTCATGCAGACTGCATATGCAAGGAGCTTTTAAATGAATAAAAAGACTTGAGTGCTCTGAGTCCTGTTGTAGCTGTCTGTAGATGTAACTCTCTATAGGCACCGAACACAATCTGTGATTAAAATCTCCTTTGACATTTTCTTGTTGCTGTGTCTTTGCATTGCTCAAACTCGCTACGGGTTTGTTTCCCTCCCACAAGCCAAAAAGCCAAGCCGGAGAATTGACTACATTTTGTTTTGATGCGTACATTTCCTTAAGAAGATTACAAGAAAAAAGCAAGTGTTGTCATATATCATTTTTGCAGCTAGTCTCCCTCTCTCTGTAGCTCACTTCATGTGTGTGCTTGACTGCCTGTGTCTGCCTGTGGGTGCAGACATGCACAGAGATGGAGAGAGGTAAAGCAATAGGATGAGAGAGGTGCAGGGCTGTGTAATGAAACCCATAATTACAGGGCAAGGGACGGGTATTGTTCATGTGATTGACAAGTCCCTTTCAGTCATGAGTGCAGTTTTCTGTCTGTCCTGTTTTTCTGTCCTTTTTTTTTCTATCCCCCAGAAGGCCCAGCACCTTCTGCTGCTGAATGAGAACACAAAGGCATCACTCTCCTGGACAGCGAGTGTACTTGGCGATAATGCATGATTTGCATTTAATTCTTGGATGTGACAGCCTCCCTTATAGTACAGTAGAGCCCCGGGCCTCATTTACATTGTGTTCTTATCAGGTGCCATAATGCTTTCTTCAGGGACAAACATTGGAAGTGTATGACATTTATCTGCATGATATGGCAGTGATATGGTTTGCCAGTGTACATGTGTATTGACAATAAATACAGGCTGCTGATGTGTTGGGGATATTGTAGTAAAGGTGAACCTGTGTATACCTTGTTTGAATGCAGCCAATGCCTCTGTGGATGTCTTTCTGTGTGCATGTGTGTATGCTTACATCTGAGCAGACTGAACTATAAAAGTGAAGAGACACTTCCTCTTCCCATGAAAAGATGAAATTGTGTTCCAAATGTCAGACCTGCTGTATTTCCTCATTCTTTTTTTCACAAGAACAGTCTGCATGTTAGGTGTCATTCATGTAATGACATCTTCAAGTGTCTGTTTCACCCCTGTAACAAACACACTCTTAACCTTCTTATGATAATTGTGAAACAAATCTTGTGCTGTGAACAAATATGAACACATTATTGTTCACACTTGCTTCTTGTCCTCCAGCACAGCCCCTCCTGACAGTGTGAGCAATTTTAGTGAACATAGTTTTTCTTGTGACTAGTCTTCCAGAACGAAAGTTCCAGGCAGGAGAATCCAGAATCCACATATCAGGGCAGTGCGTCCGGGCGTATGGTTTCCCAGATATTACACATTTCTAATACCTCCTTACAAGCCACTGGAGAATTGTAGGTGTAATGGCTGCCCATAATTGAGCCATATTGTTGCTGAGCTTAGGCTTCTTGTGGGAGATGGGCATAAGATGGAGGTAAACACAAGCCTGACCCTGGAGACAGAGAGGCACAATCTGAGTACATACCTCGAGCTCACACCCTCCGTTCTCCCAACTGAATGAACTCTCTCGTTCTCTCAGCTTCCTGCTCTGGTCATTTGCCTGATCGTGGTATACACATAGTCATTGTTAAACCATTGCAAAATGTGCCAGGTCTGAGCTAGTATCATCCCTGCTCCCTGATGAGCTATTAATCATATATGCATATGCATATTGGCATTCCCAATACGCCCAGGGTTATGTGCTCATTCTCAATTGCTGGGCCTCATCTGCCACCTGCACCTTTTTTAAAAGTGTATTTGTCACTCATGTGGCAAAGAAACTGCCTGGGTGAGTGCCAACTCCATTTGAGCTCAATGGTTTGAACACTATCAGAAGGGATGTGTCGAAAATGACAATTTCAATTGCATGTGAAGTGCCTTACCATGTGCTATTGCTTGTTTTTAGTGACAGGAAAACAAGCCCCCACACTGCACAAATGTTTTCCTCGTGATTTGTATTTCACACCAGAGATGATTGGAAGTGTTGATCATGTTTCCTGTGTATGACATGTCTCTTTGTCATGTCCTCCAGTCAACGGAAAGTTATTGCAAATCAATTCCCCCGGGACCCAAAACCAGCTCTCCCTTACGTTCATTTTTTCCCCTTCACTGAAGTTCAAACACTGTAATATCTAAGGTCAGAAGAGAAATGGGTGGTCTATTAATACTGTCGATTTGTGCAGGAGTTTAGAAAGGAAGAGAGTTTGGTGGTGGTCAAAGCTTTGGTGCAACAAGAATTCCTGTAGGAATCACAATTTGCCCCGGCATTCCCTGGCCCTTCACAGTTTGATAACTCAATAGATTACCTGCCGCACTTTCCAAGGACATTAAACTAAGGATCGATGGGAAAGGGCTTTTTGGATATCAACACTACTCAATACTGCACACTTCATTTCCCACAACATAGACGCCCTACATTTAATTATACCACATGGAATGGTTTAAGATCCTACTTTGTACAGTTACCTATAGCTGTCAGTGAGAGGAAGACACAAACACATCACTGTAAAGAATGAATGTATTTTTCACCAACTAAATCAGTAACTGAAAAAGAATACAGATTAGAAGGCTCAGGACTACAATCCAAGCTGATGTTTAAAACACTTATTAGATAACTGACTCAAAGTTCTTTATAGGCTATCTATTTCATTAGAAAAAGACTGTCCTAAGTAGAGCATGTGAGAAATGGGCACTTATATTTCAGACAAGTGACAGGGAGGAATTATTGGTGCCCACTTGCTTTGTCAAAGGCAAAAAGGTCTTTGGAAGGTCTTTTTCAAGTGTGACACTCATTGCTGCAGACTATTTACCCACGCTTGTGCTTTTATTTATCGCACGGTTCCACACCATGAATTATCTAATGTCTTATGGACTGTAAATTTCCCTAATGCAGTTCTGCGCCCTTCCTCTACACTAACCTACAAACATAGGCATGTGTGCACACAAGCACACACCTCAACCAACCAACCACGCACATACACAATCATATGTGAAGGGCGTGAAGTCACTCTTTGTAGGACTACTCCCTCAGCGTTATTGTGTATTGAGGCAACAAAGTGCTCACATTTGTTTGCGAGGGGTAAGTGATGAAAGCATCAGCCATAAGAAACCCCGATGTCCTTCTGAGGCCCTTATGAAAGCAGTAAAGCTGCTGTCACCAATCAATCAGGGAGCGTACCACACTATTGTTTACTAGCGCAGCTCATTAAGCAATGTAGCAGAACATGCTAACTTAATTTAAAGTGAGATTTATTGTCGCCTGGACAGGAGAGAACCATTGTGCCGTAGTGCGACTCTTTGCCATTGTGGATCTGGGTTTCTAAATTACAACCAAGAGCTGCTGTTCTCATCTAACCTACTTACCGTTTTCCAGATAGACAATAATTAAGAATCATTTGACACTAAAATGTATCACACTAAAGTCATTTGCTCTAATGCTATCAAGCCTGAATGTTGGCTGAAATAAACACAATGGCTATGTTTTAAGCGAAGGTAAATTGGTAACATGTTACCAATTTACCTTCGCTTAAAAACATGGATGATTCTCAGGCAATGCAGGTTAAGTTGCAGTAGAAATAGTAAACTGAGGAGGGAGTCTAAAGCAATCAAGATCAAGATTGATTGTTTTTGTCTTCAAAATGCTTCTTGAAAATTAAGAGTTTAGAAAATTGGTACTTGTCACAAAATAAAATTGACAGTAAAAAGCAGATTTGTTTTCGCATGACAATATAAAAGCCTTTGTACTTCATAATTAGCTTGAGCATTCTGAAGTTGTTTAGAAATAACAGAAAAGAACTGCAATTGGCTGACAACTTAACTTCTCACACACACACACACACACACACACACACACACACACACACACACAC
>NW_022280057.1:1620654-1691187 GCF_004355925.1 Anarrhichthys ocellatus
CACACACACACACACACACACACACACACACACACACACACACACACACACACACACACACACACACACTGAAACAGATCTGTGGAAGTGACAGTGAAAACCTGACAGGCCCCCCACTGAGGACGAGGTCAGACTGAAGCCCAGTGATCAGCACTCTCACTGGGGTTCTTTGGGCTTCTTCCCAGGTACCTGGTCCAGGGGCATCTCTCTACCAAAATGCCTCCGGGGAGTAGTCACACTTTTAAAAGACGGAAATTAAGTGGAAAAATGTCTGCTCACTCACTGATGTAATTATCTGTCCTGGAATAACATCTGCTCGCAAGCTTGCATGCCAAGTCCACTTCAACATGTGCCAGTACCTTGTGGCAGTGCCGGGTATGTGTACCTGTGTCTATTTCCAAACGCTGTGTATCTTGGCACCAGCTGCAGCAACTTTTCACTCCGACATCCTCCACCCATTCAACATCTGCGTATTTATGTGAACATCTTGGCTGCGGTCATTGAGAATACCAACAATGTGACACCACCTAATCAGTTTTTCCAGTTTAACCACGACACTGTAGCACAGGTTTTCTTAAATGAGATGTATCTTACAACTTACTTTAGATTTAAAAGGAGAAATACAAATTAGACAAAAATGTACTGTGCTATTTTTTGAAGATTGCTTTATATAACTTCATAATAATATCATATTTCTATTCAGTAGCCAGCCATATTTATCGCTCTGGATGTTCTGTCTACTCTCTTTTTATTATATAATGAATCCAAGCAGAGACAAGTCTTTACAGATTATCCGTTCCTGTTGGTAGGAAACCTCTAGAAAGCTCATTAGCATGCTTCATTTATCTATATCACGTTTGTCAAAGTGAGTGTCAGGGTGGGCGTTCACCTAGTGGCTTATTCCCACCTTAACAACTCTGTTGTAACAGAGCTCAGGTGGTCTCCTAGAGAACCTGCTTGATATTCAGCCCGCAAACCTGTGCTAATCCATTATGCATTGGCGTTATTATACTCCTTTGTACTTTCCCCCCTTATTCGAAGGGCCAACTTTCCATGGTACGTCTCTAAGCGTGAGCTAAATGAAGGCTTCCATTTGAGTTGTGGTTATTGACATGCAATAACCAACGGATTACACCTGCCTTACTGTGGAAATGCCATCCAATATAAGCAGAAGGAATGTATTTGGATGACCCTTGGGTATACTGTATATGGTAGTCACCACTGGGAGCAAATTATAATTGAACTATACCATGGAAAAGATAATTTGCATCTCCACTTGTTAACTGGACCCTAATTATCTTTACTCTTCAGTTATTGTAGCAACGGGGATAGAGCACTGTGTCCTCGCTATTAGATCCACCGTCTGGGGAGTTTTTTAACTATAGGTTAATGAACTGCAGAATATCAGGCAAAATCCAATCACAGTTCAGCCAATATTACCAAGGATATGATGTTTTTGAGCATGTGCGTCAGGGCTGGGGAAAGTCAGCTCTCAGGGGGGCATACTCCTCCAGTTTCAGAAATGTTTAATTGGCAACAATGCCATGGTGGTTTTCTCCTATTTGAATGCTCAATATTTCAAATTATCCCTTGTTGCCTCATAAATGTCTCTGGCTGGAGGATATCATCAAGTACTCTCATTACAATGCATGACATGTTTTGCAGAGCTCAGTTAGTATAAGATGTGTGTAGCCTTTGGCTTGTCAAATGATTCTATAATTGATTAGATTAATACTGATCAGTGCTAACATGGAGCACAGGGTGGACTGATGTCAGTTTAAAGCAGATAATTGGATATAGTGAGTTAATGTGAATGCATCATCAGTAATTAAATGGTTTGGGAAAACGGTATTAGTGTAATAAAACTGCCACACGCGCTAATTTCTGAAAGGAAATAACCACTGATTTGATTTTTTGGAATTGTGATGGACAATTATAGACACGGTATGATGTATTTCTCATTAAAAGAATGCCTTGTAAGATAGATATAACAATGCAGTGCTACAATGCCAATGTTGATAATGCCTATTACTCAAGTGAATTCACTGCGTATGACCTGAACAAAAACACTGCTTGCAATGATTAGAAATTAGGTCAATTTTGTGCCACAAAACATACCATTTGTCAAGTACGCTTGTTGGTGGGTGTTAGCCTTACTTCACCAATCTCTCAAACTGCCCTTTGCTGTGATGACAGCATAAAGATGTATGGCCACCGGTCAGTTATATGCCCCCTCCTCTCAGATTTAGTAGCACACTCTCGGAGAGCACCTATGCCACGAAGAGACTTCATCTCTTGCAGCGCTTTGGTCCCCAGCTCTTTTACTTGGAATGGAAGGACTGAGATGGCTTCTGCTTGCAGCTCTCCCACTGGTTCCTCTTTGCTGGCAGACTCAAGCCTTGGGCATGGTAGCGAAACCAGCCCTTGTTGTTCTTTGGGCTTGCTCTCCATTAGCGACATGAGGCCATTTGTGTGGGAAGAAGCATAGCTGATGGCGGTTTCGACGATCAGACAGGGCGGCCTTCCTGCTTTAACACACAGCGGTATCTTATCCTCCCTTCCCACTGGTTCTCAGAACAGTATTTGGAAGAGTTTTCCTATGTCAGCAATATGCAAAAAGGTTTTACAAGGGGCCCAAAAGGTCTGCCAAGGTGACCTCAAGCACAACATGGAGCATTTGTGAATTTTATCCCGAAAGTCCGTCAAAGACTGAGTTACATATAATAATGTAATATTGTAAATATATATATTGTGTAATATCGTTTATTGATGTAACTATCCTAGCGAGCTAGCTTTAGCTGAACGTTATATTTTTAAAGCTAGCACTGCCGAGCAGCTAATGCAGCAGCACCTCCACTTTCAAACCAAAACAATGCACAATAGTTAAAATAGTTTCTTGCCATGCTCTCTCACTTCCCTTTCTCTACTATTAACTTTCAACTTCAACATCAATAAACAGCATCCCTGCTTGGTGCGAAAGTGATTATCGCCGTGCTTTTGTCTGTTTCATAATGAATCAAACCCTCAAGGCACAGATTTTGAATCTGACTATTTTTATGACTGAAATTATCATTTCAACCCCAGACTGATTATTGATTAGGAAGGTGTTGGTAGACACTTTCTCTGCAAATTGCATGGAGACATGCATAAGTAGAGGGGAGGTATTAAAAATGATGTTAAACAAGAATCTAAATACGAATTCAAGCAACCAACTTGGCACTACTTGTTTGATAAAATGCCGTGGTTCAATCTGCAAGTGACAACGGATAACGATGAGATTTCTTTTGACCAAGACAATATCAGCGACTCCGCACACACTATTTGTCAAGTCACAGATGCCTTTAGGGCTGCTGCAGAACCATTCATTAGACATTCTGATAAAGGGTTTCTATAATTTTCTGTGAAGCAGCAGGTCCAGTGCTTCTGTTGTTTTCATCCATTTTGTTCATCAGACTGAATCTCAGAGGACTCCATGGCATCTTATGGCCATCTCCTCTCCAGCTGGTCCACAGGTGGCTAAGTACACTTTGTTCTTATTTGTCTGGCCTGCCTGTTCAATATTAGCCTTCTCTCCATCCGCGGAAGAGCCCCTGATATTGTTATGAGAGGGCAGGATGGAATCAGGAAGAGCAGAAAGGCATTTGGCTGGCATTTCCCACCTTGGCTAAATCCAGCTCCTGGTACCCGGGCCAGACTGTTTCGTTTTTGTTTGAGCATTGATGATGACACTGTTCCAGGTCTCCACCTGTGTCCTCCCCCTCTGATCAGTGCGGTGGCCATGCTGGGAAGGGATAAGCAACAGCAGGACGCTCTCATCTTTCCCTAGTTCTTCCGCGCTGATAAGCATAGAGAGATTATCAGGATGTAAGGTGTTAGAATCTCAATCTTTTATGCTTGACCTAAGATCGATGTACATATGTCTCTTTGACTCTGGTATTTCCATTTTAGCTGTGCATAGTCAAACCTTTATTTTTGCATTAAAAACAAATACAAACAAGCTATATCATTAAAGAAAGCCCTTATTTTGTCATGATGCATTATTGGTATGGTCATCAGCACATTTAACTCAAAAGGTCATCTAGCCCATTTTGTATTCAGTATTTATCTTTTTTTTAAAGTATAAATTAAGAGCTTTATTTTTTTATTTTTTATTTATTGCATGCTTGCTAACCCCTTTTATCCAATTTATTCTCCATATCAATGAATTTCATAAATGTAAGATATGCAGTATTTTGTCAGTGTCCAGTACTTTTCATACATTATACAAGTATGAAACTTCACCCCACATTTACTCCACAACAAGCAAAGCCATGCTCTATGTCTGTTTATTTTCAACAGCAAAGGTAAAGGGATTGATGTAATGTGTGTACGAATTTGCTTCAGTACATTTTGCAGTAGTTAATGATTTACAAATTCGGAAAGGAGGAATTGCCACCTCTCACATAAAATCTCCAGTCAGACACAACAAAATGAAAAGATGTATTGCGAGGTGAAAATTCATTAACTTTTTTCTTTTGATTATTGATATAAAAAGCACACTGCACACTTGCTTCAGTACAGTGAATAGCTGTCATTAAGACAGGTTACCCTGTCATGCTGACTTGTATCATCTCTCTCTCCTCCCTCCCAACCCTCAGAAACACACAGCCTCAGACTCTCCCTCCCTAGTCTCAGGCTGTCTACACATGATAAGCGGTCTGAGCTGCGCTCGCCGCTCGGGTTGGGTGCTGGGAGCTTAGTTCAACGCCTATGTGTCATCATGAAATTTATATGATTTATACACAAACTGTTCAAACTGAAGAAAAGCCAACATTGGCTATTTAAAAAAATTGATAAACAGCACACCATAGTGAACTGGTTCTTGGTAAGCTGTAATTTGATTGGGTAGGCTTTGAAAGAGTAGCAGCAAACAGGGTCATTTGAATTTTGTGCACAGTAGTAAGGGGGTACCTGACTTCGAATTTACATAGCCGAATCTGATTGGTAAAGTCTTGCCTATCGTTATTCTGCTGTTTCAGAATAATGGACTGCTCCGTTTGTTGTGTGTAGTTTACGCGTGTGTTTGTGTGGGGATGCGGCGCAGCCAAAACTAAGGGAACAGAGCGAGAGACAAGGTTTCTTATAGTCTGCTTGCTTTTCCTGGTTGTAAATGGAACTTTTGGTCGGGAAGTGAGTGGAAAGTCAACAAAAGCGAGAGAGAGACAGTGGCAATAGTGTCCTTGTTACATTCATGCCAAAAAAGCATATTGAATTGAATTGAGAAAGAGAAATGCAAGCCACAAACAGCTGTTGTGGTGGTAGTTGATTTTAGACAATCGTTCATAAATTTAAAAAAACATGTCTGATAGTTCTATGTTCTTATGAGAGCGCTCTGATTAATAAATGTATTCTTTGATTTTGACAAATGTATCCTTTTGTTGTTGTTATTTTGCCTTTCTGAGCAAATTTGCATAGTGCAACTTAGTTCACACAGGGATTTATTCACCTACACTGAAGAGATTGACTCATCACACGAGCTACGTTCCTATTTTTATTATCAACATTATTTATAGGCTGATATTTATACCAAAGTCAGTGACATTTCATGATTTATTAGGAGAAACAAGGCAATTCTATATAAAATCAGACATCCAGCACCCTCGTCAAGCTCAAATGAAAAATCCCTTTGTTTCAAAACCACATTTTTGATTCCACAATTATTGTTTCAATGGGGAAAGAATCTGAAATTTAGACACAAGTGATACATTTTATCCCTAAAGTGTTGCATCTCAGCATGAAATGTAAAGCACATCAGAAATGTCCTGTTCATGTTTTTCTTAAATGTGCGTTGTTTGCAGCTTGTATGGACCCTGTAGCTGTGTTTGCAACTCTTAGGTAGTTTGCTTACTGCTTTGCTAAGAGTAGTCATTTACAAAATACAAATATGCAGTTTTTTAAAGCCTTCAATCAGCAAATGATGACACTGCATGAAACAAAATGCCCGACACTCATGACCTTAGTTATGTTGTATGAGCAGAAGGAATGAAGCCCCGTTTACTAGTAGAGCAGAGTGTCCGTCTGCTTGTCCATCTTATCATTCGATACGTTTTTTTTTTTATACTGAAGTGATATCAAGCATTGATAAACATAATTGTGGTGCCTCTGGCTTGGTCAAATATCGAGAAGGAGACAGAGAGAGAAGCCAGTGTTGTTGATGGGCATGGGTTGATGGATGGATGAGAGGATGCAATAAAAGATGAAGGCATGGCATGTTCTTGGGGGGTGAGAAGACTTGCAGTACCTTGTCCAAATAATGGGGAAGGCCAGCTGGGGCTTTTGGCAAACATATTTAGGACCTCGTGGCAGACCCTGAGCCCCTGAACTAATCCTGTTGCAGGTGATTATGTGGAGGGAATTTGAGTAATAGAGGGCTACACCCTCTGCTCTCTTCCCCTTTACATCCTATACAGTGCTGTGTTTTACCTTAATACTGCGTGGTTGTAAAGAAAATAATTGTAATATGGTGATTTGATTGTTTTCCTATGAATACACTTGAGCATGATGTTATTTTTATGGCCAATGTCAATTGTCAAAGCAGAAAGATAAATGTTATTTCTAAACTATTTCTGTCACCATGGCTGGATTACAATGTTTCTTTTATTCTTTTTTTTCAAACAACTCTTCACAATGTCTCACCTTGAAGCTGAATAGGATTGGAAGTGTATTTTCAAACATGCTGTTTTTTAAACATTAAAATCGTTACCTGCCGTGTCAATCCATGTCTGTTCAAATCAGGCAATCGACACAGGACATAAAGAGTCACATCTTCTTTGTGGTTTTGTCAGGAACGATTGACCTACTTTGGGACAAAGGGACTTTAAAATTGTAATGTGACGAATTGGAAAGGTTTGACGCAGATTCACTTAGACGGTAGGATGCAGGTGTGCAGACGCATGGAAAATATAAGCTCTTTATTGTCTGACATGGCTTCTGCCTTGTCTTCAATTATACAAACCAAACAGTAATCCAGACCCAGGTGAAAACATGGTACACTAACCAATCAAAACAGGGAAATTCAGGCACTTACAGATTTTCCAAAGTTCAATCCTGCATGAATAAAAATATGTTTGTCTTCAAATGTTATTAAAAAACTCATCCGACAGAACAGATAAATCCTGATTATGTGACAATGTGACATTGCAGTTCCTTCAAATCAATCAAACCTATTAATAAGAATTTCAGTCTTGAACTATATAAAGTTGGGTGTGCAATTACAAGCAATTAGCAGAAAGTATGGAATTACCCTTTTTTGTGTGGGTGGCAGTGCTTTTCAACAAAATCAAGGCACAGCATTTAAGCCCCAGGGGGCCCTAAAATTACTTATTTTCAGGACACCTAAAGATATTCAAAAGGCAAATGACAAAATGGTCTTATTTTCTTTCTCCTGTTCTTTTTCTCTCTGTTGCTTGTTGAGTGGCAGGTACAGCCTGTGACAAACAGGGCTTGTAACATGCTCTAAATCTGTCAAGGCTGATTGCACTGGCCTCATTTGACTAACAGCTACATTGCAAAAAAAATAAATAAAAAATTCAGACACCATGCCTGTTGATGACGAGATTATGAGCCAAAATGTGTGATTAAATCTACTTGGCCTCCCACAGCCATATGGACGGATTGTACAGTAACCTTTCCATAGGGTCCTAATCCTGTAGTGGATTATACAGTATACGGTATATAGGCAGTACAGACCTTTTCGTGCACAAAGCTATACTGATGCATACATTTGCAAATATGATGGCTTCAACATTATTACCATTTCATGCTGTCAAACAAAGCTTATGTTTGTATTTCTGACAACTGAACAAAAGGAATTTTCTGTGATGAATTGCATTTTATTGAAAACAGAACTTTTTTGTTGCACCAGCAGCTATGTGTTAAATTGTATCTTTCCATTTATTTATCTGTATTATATTATGTTCATATCTATTCTCATAAATATCTAGCTTGTCCACATCATGATGTTTGTGCACTGGCAATCTAGCAGTATACGCACCGCATTGGAACTTCATGTTGCTTGTGAATGAAATCCAAGTGCCATTACAATTCCTCCTTAAACTTCTTGCAAATTGGTTGCATATGGTACATTAAAATAAATTGTTGTAGACAGCATTAGCATCCTCCTATATGCGCCCCAACCCATATCCTGTATGTGTTTATGTTCAGTTGCCTTTTCAGCTTCGTCGGCTTTGCTCTTCTTCGTGGTTATATACTTTAACTTCCAAACCAATATTTCCGGATTTTGCTGCTCAGAAATAAAAGCTTTTAAATAACAAAATACTAGGGGAACTTTATTGTGAAGAAATTTATAGGGAAGTGTATTATCACCAAATTTGCGGAGCTCTGTTAGCGGCTATTCTTCAATTAAATAAGTGTACTAAGAGTAAGCAGTACTAACAACGGAGAAGTGTGAAGAATTTACTGTATAGGAAATTAAATGTTAAAGCGGCTCCTTTCACGGAAAAATATATCCAATCACCATCCGTTCAGGCAGGTCGCAAGTGTGGACACACATATGCGGACACAGTCGAGTTCTGATCTGGCGCATTTAATCACAGAAGTCTCATCAAAAGACAAGTTTATCCACGGCCACCAAGAACCCAAATCATGCGATGTGCGCTCACAGTTGAGTAACAAAGATGAACGGTCGACACAGGGTTAGCACTAGCGTTTGTCGTTAATGCTACTTCTAACTGACCCAAATTATTGGGTTTTGGTGCCGTTTTATTTACCAGGACATGCACCCAGACAGTGTTATTGATAAAACCAAATCCACAAGGAGAACATTGACCTAGGAACTGAGGTGAACATTACTCAGCGAGCTTCACTGTAGTGAAAAATTCATCCTCGTTAGAGAATAGATAAAAATGACAGACAATACACATTACCACTGCCAGTGTTAACTACTGTTGGTGCGGCAGAGGACATCATTTCCTAGGGTATATATCTGGATAATGAAATAGTAAATTAACAAATAATTGACTAAATAATCAATTAATTAAATCACACGCATCATTAAAAAGTACAAAAATGTAAAAATTGAGATTCTTTACAAATGAGATTTTAAGAAATTACATGAATCAGAGATAGAGGGGATTAACAAAATAAATACAAAAAATGGTGGGGTCACTGTAGCCACTTTATCGACACAGTGCCACATATCATCCTCCCTGGACGAAGCTTAACCAGCTAAACTTGCTCACAAGCTAGCTGTCACTCCACTCAGCAAGATAATCTTCTCCAGACCTCAGCCATCCAAAACCCCCTGCCAAAGCATTTTACACTCGGTGCTATTAGAGGATTTAGTTATGAGACTGTTGGACTTCCTTTTTTTGCCACTTCTTCTTTTATCTGACTGTCTTCTCTGTCAAACCCTCCCTCTAATCATGTTTTACTCAAAGAAATCAAACTTGCGTATTTTAAAGAAACATAATGAGATTTAAAACCGAATAAGATCTAACCAGTAATGCAGCATAGATTGTGTCCGCTTGAAGGGGTGAATTAAATAATGTAAAAAGTTTTTGTGCACAATCCATTACATGTGCTGTCTATTTTGTAGATACTTATTGTTTTACTTGGCTTTCCAATTCACTTTTATAGTCTATAATGTTCAGACTTTTACCTTATTTTCTGCGTCATTGGGAACAGCGAGTGGCGTGAGTTTTTGTTTTCCAATGATATGACAGTCACATGGAGATATTGATCATGATGGATGGGATCGTGTACCACTCCACATATAGTATTTGATGCTTTTAAGGTAGGAAGGAAGAAAAATCCGGAAGACACACTGGCCCTCTCATTATAAGACAAAGTAGGAAATGTAGGGATTTATATAAAAGGGATTAATCTTGGCTGGTAATACATTTGGTCATTTCGCTACATGAGAATTCTAAAATTAAAGCTTAATATGACATGTCATGGATTCAGAATTAATTTTGAGGCATTTATTGCAGTCTCTGCCTCTCTCTCCTTCTCCCTCAGAGCCAAAGGGTCAGTGATTAAATGCTGTAGTCTGTGGGATGCATCAGCCAGGTGGTGTACAACGCATCTGTTGTGTTAGTCTTACCGACACGGTCTTAGCCATGGCAAGCCTCCGATGCAGGAATGGTCGCAGCTGCTGTGTTCCCATTTATTTATTGTCATCTATTGGACATGTATTTGTACAATTTTCCACAAAACACAAACTGGTTTAATTGGTACAAGCTCCACTAGCTTTCCAGACTCCCCTCTTTGACATCCATCCATCATAATATCCTGCTGTAATGCTTTAAGCAAGTTTTGTGCAAGTCTTAAAGAAAGACTTTACACTACAACATGGCATTAGTTAATTAATTTCTAATATTCCATTATCCTAATATTCCATATTTGTTTTTCCCCTTCATCCATTTATTATGAAGACATGCAAGTCCTAATAAAGCATATTTGCAACTTCTTAAAGGAAATGATTCTGCACCTCAACACCTCAATTCCAAACCTGAAATTGTTTCTTTCTGCCTGTACCTTCTTCCCAGTCTTAACATATACTCGTGATTCACTTGAGCACTGCCCTGACAGTTTCGTTGGAAGACATTTGATTTACTGTGGAACGTGCATCCTCTTAAGCTGCTTGCATGGTGCTTATACGTCAGCAGGTGTATTTATTCATCATGCTCTTTTTTGTTTTTGTTTTACTGTCGAGCATTGCCATATGAGATTGACACATGGAGAGATTCCCTAATGTCACATGCATCCGTGTTCATGGAGATGTCATATAGTGGGATGTGTGAATGATTTATGTTGCAGTCTCTTCCTCAGACAAACGTGTACTGAAAGTATAGAGGACAATAGATATCTAAAAGCCTTGTTTAAGATGACATATTGCTGCCACAGAATGGAAGTGATGAAAGTGATTTACATTTTTGGACATAGAAATACAGGACAAAACAACATGGATGCATATATATGTGCAAACATTTTTTCCAGCATTATTGCAATAACTTTTTTAGCAAAGGCAAAACAAAAAAAGCTAGAAAGTAGAATGTTTTTAATATTATTCCATGTCTTTAAGGTGAAAGAGACGAGACTGGGAGCTTTTCAATTGCCTCCACACGGCTCTCAACATGTCGACGGCGCTAACAGTATATTATCAGCTGTGACCACTGTATAGGAGCAGTGCGGCGGTTGTGAGCTAACCAGTGGGGCACGCTCACATGCACAAATATGCACCAAAACCACCCACAACAAGCCCAGCTATGTCAACAAAGCAAGGAGAAGCTCTACAACAACACACACAGAGGGAGAGTGACTTCATTCTGTGCTCAGGAAGACATTACTCTACTATCTCTTCATGGCTTTACATAGCAAATTGTTGTTTGCTGCTATATGCTGCTTTATTCATGTTCATAACATGCAATTAGTTGATTGAGATGAAAGTAAAGTTAAACCATGAAGACATTCCTCTATATTATTGTCAAAAGAATTGTCATAATGATAACTGATTTTTATGGGCAAATATGTAATATATTTTCCTCCCACTGCTTTTGATATGTAACTCACCAGTCGGAGGAAAGAGAGTTTTCTTAGATTTAGTGGGAAATTGAGTTGGAGAAGTCCCAAATTGGACCACATGAAAGCAAATCTTTGTAGCTACCATACCTTGTGTAAAAGTTATTTTTTAAAGCCCTAGAGTGTATCATTATGACTACTTTATGGCTACGCAAATCCTGTTGCTTTTTTTATAGCATCGAATTGTTGCATGTTTAAATACTATATGTGCTGGGGTGCCAAAAGGCATTTCCTTTTGCCTGGAGGTATAACCTACAATTTTCTTTCTTGTCTCCATAACTGGCAACATAATGGTGGTGATGCTCCCTGTTTCAGCTCTGTGTATCTCTAAGCGTGCAGCTGCCGCCGCCCTGCAAGCTCCAAATAATCCTGCATTCTGGCAGCGCACTATAGCCTAAAATAATAGGCAGCACATTATCTTAGCTAAGAACATATTTCCTGTTTGTCAAGGGCAATTTGGCAATAGGCTTGATGTTTAAGGACTCATAATCATTCGAATAGCATCAGCTAAACACCCTTTCACGAATGTGCAATATGCACACACACAGACACACAGACACAAACATACACTCTGCTGCACACAGCGTGGTCTGTGATTGATTAGCACAGTGGCACTGGTACAATAGCTCCGAGGGGGTGCAATCCTTAAATAGGAGGTTTGAACGAAGAGCAAGGCAAGCCAAGAATTCTGATCAGCTGCAAGAAAACTGTTCTGGATGGTGTTCAAGTACGAACACACAATCCTCAGAAGTAAAAAATAAATTTAAAAAAGTAACTTCTTTTTTTAGCTTCCTCAGCTTGTATCTCACCTGGAAATGTCTTTATGGCTAGAATTTGTGGTTGGGATATGGTTTTTGCAATATTTATTAATACACCTCCATCATTTTATAAATAAAAGAGGTGCATTATGTGAAAGCATTTGATTATTTTTCACTGAAATTTAAAAAAAAACATTTATGTCAAAAGAGCTATTCAAAGAATTCCAAAAAAAGTCCCAGCATGCTAAAATAGAAATAACATATGCAAACAGTATTTGGATTTGGAATCCATCATTGTTTATCAAAAATGAACCAAGAGATTTTGTTTTAGAAATATGCATGTTGTTTTCTATGTAGAATCTACAGGATTATGAAGTCAAAGGATAAATCACAAGTGTTTGATATTCTCGGTATAAAAGTTAATAACGATGGAGTTATTCTATCAAATAACAAGTGTTACCTTAACTTAACGATGGCGGAGCAGCAACAGTCTTGCTCAGACAGTCCAACACGCGACAAATTGACTTATTAGTACCACCCATCAAACCAATCAGAAAACAGTATCAATTTAAGACCAGTTCTAAGTTTTGAGTATTGAAAGTTAAAATAGAGGTAAAGAATACACAATTTAAAATATCTTAAAAATTAGCTTTCTAGATGTTTTATGAGGAAATAAATGCATTGAGCATGTTTGTTGGACATCAAGGATACATGCAATGGATTTTAGTGAGGAACACTGATTGTAAACATAACTATTGGGTGTTTACAAGAAAACACCACAGGGGACCTTTAAATATTGGCCAATCTCTGTTCACTTACACTATGACATAAATATATACGTATACTATACATAAATCTTTATTTTTTTCACATTTTCTGGGGGAAAATATTACCCACTGTCCCACTGAATAGTGACAAATGTATTGAAACTGCAGGTGGCATCATTTTGTTTTCAATCCAAAGCTCTAACACGTTCTATTTCTTCAAACAATCCAACAAAGCAATCTTCCAAATTCCTCTCAGCCGATGTTGGAAGAACCACAACAACTTAAAGAGCCATTATTGTAAAAAGCTGGCATGAACACAGCCTTTACTGTCAAAGACCTGCAATCTCCGTTATATGATTAATATTTGGAATAATTTCACATATAATGCATATTTCTAAATCTATATTGTGCAGTACATTCCATGGAAAAAGTGCAAGGTGACATGTATGATTTCACAGAAAACTGCTTGGACAAGTGGAAAATCACATGTCTTCTCCCAGCGACTCCCTCTCCTCCCCTCAGTCATCCACCATTAGGCTTGCGCAGTAGCAAAACCTGTTGGCAGTCTAAGCCATGCTGCTACCTGCTGAAATGTAACTAAGACAAAGCTCCTTTATCTGCCCTGCTAGTCTGCTGTCCTCAGCACACAATTTACTATTCAGTCATTTAACAGATGCTCTTATCCACACAGAGATATAATGAATGCATTCAAATATAGAGGTGGCTGAGACAGCCTCATATTTCCACTGTGTCCTCCCAGCTTAGTCAGATGTGAAGGTTGTCGGGCACTGGTGGTGGAGGTCACATAAGACCTGTGTGGATGGCAGACTGTACTTACTTTATGACTCCTACTTTGGATTTTTTTCCCCTCACTCTCGTTCTTACTGGGTTTCTCATTTCCTATGTTTTTTCTACCTGCATGCTGCATCACATTTTGAAGGTGAATCCCATAAATACTGAAATTACTTCGGAGGATAAATTACTTAGGATGGCTTTTTTTGAGGGGCCTGATTACATTGCATGGAATCCCAAGCTTCATTTTGCATCGCTAATGTCTACCACTGGAAATTGCTATAGCAACTTCATACATTCTGACAAGGCTAAAAGTCCTTTGAATATTGAACTGAAACAAAGGACAAATGAAGAGACTGAGAAATGTGCTGATTTCCTTAATCCCTTGGAAATATATATCATTTTTGGATTTGTTACCCACGTCTCACATTTCAAATTCCGTCTCAGTTTTTATCTCAGAAAACAGGCCTGGGAAATTAATCTCCTGAAGACTCTTGACAGGGTCATGTCCAGACCCACAGACATTCCCAGCAGGTACCCACTCTGTGCCTGTATGCAACTGTGTGCGTAGTGTATGTGTGTTCATGTACAGTTTGTGTCTTTAAATATGTATGAATGTGTTAACCACGGTTAGTTTTCACTACAACCTTTCACAGTTAGCGTATTTCAGTTCACTCTGCTTTTACCTTAACCTCACCTTTTAATTGTCCTGGTGGAAGTTGCACTAATGACAAAAGAAATGGCCAGTTTAATATAATCAATGCGGTGATGCAGTAAATTTAGTTAATTAAAAGAATAATCAATACGTAAATAAACTCACAGATTTTCCTAATTTAATCTGGTGGCTTTTCACCAGCAAAAAGCTTTTCACTGACAGTTGTTTTCGTTAGGTTTGATGGTACAAACCCTCAGACGTAGAGTACTCTCTGTCTTTTAATGACCCTCACTGGTTGAGCAATGATTACAATGTAATGTTTTTAAGGTTAGCCCTAATTGAAGCAGTTGCCAACATGGACAATTACCGAGGCAATCTTCTGAATGAAGCTCAGACACATTGCAAATGTGTGACAATATGTGACTGGTGGCTACAAAGACAAGATTCGGCATTGTCTCACATTTATATATTCTCAGCCTTCCTGCTACCAATGCGCACATCCATGATGACACGTCAACAAGCGCCCACACATGACACGCATACCATCCTGTGTGGGCGCGTTGAGAGTGTCAGAAGAAGAATATCTAGCTACCCCGACCCTACCAACACACCACACTTGATCCATACCCTTGAGTGACGGTGTCCTCATGATTCAAGCAAACAAAGTTTGTTAACAATTAGTAAAGCGGTACTATATCACAGTGTAACATGCGGTAACAATGTAGCTATGTCACTTCCTATTTCATCTTGAGAACAAGGCTTAGGAGCCCTCATTATTTAGAATTACTAGCACATCTTTTGGTGAAATAAAAATGTGAGTAGGTGTGGCATTTTCTTTGTTCTAACAATAACAACAAACCCCCCAAAAATGTGTTGAATCCAGAAAATCTTTCTAAAATATTGTTAATGCACCGACCGATATGGATGAACAACCTCATCAGCCCCTGATGGATTATGGTTATTTTGTCATCTTGTGAAGAGAGTCTTTTATTTATTTCCCCTTTGAAATGTTGTAACATATTTTATATTAATGAGCAATTCATCTTGTGGAAATTACTCAGTAAAAATCATCAAAATATACGACTTTGAGCTACAGATGGAGTCAAAGCAGCGTGACCGTTCCTGTCCCTCCTTGCCCGTCGTCAGTCAATCAAGACTTCTAACCAGCGAGATTTTATAATTTATTTACAGGAAATTGAGCAAATGCAAGTCACAAGTGCTGTTTGATTGGTTTTGGGCCAAGCCCTCCCAACCCACACACAACACACATAACTAGCAACCCCTACACACAGCCTCTCCACAGGCATGCCAGTACTGAGCGGTGCTTTCACCATACAGAGTAAAGGAGGGCCAAGCAGCAACTAGGGCAGCGGGGGCACAACCTGTCAGGGAGCTGCGCTGCCAAGCCTCAAATACATTTGGAGGTAGCCTTGACTGAAAGTGACTTTCAAAGTTTATCTTAATATAGCAAAGACCCATATCCGGATGAACTGTTATCAAAAAGCACTAAAAGGTTTCTCTGAGGCAGTTTCTTCTTTCATCTGTTCGGTTATATGCAGGTGTAAATTCCAAAATGAAATAAAGTAAATGTTAGCTCATATGATCTAAAAACAGGTGTGAAATACATCGATCTAGATAAATATTTTTAAGGTGTTGGTATTAGAGTGTAATATAGCAGCTTATGCAACTCAAACAATACATTGTATACAGTATTAAAGGTTTACAGCCACGCTAGCAGCTTTGTGAGGCTATACTTAGGTACACTGAGCTAAATGCTAACATGCTCTCAACGACTATGCTAACATGCTGATGTTTAGCACGTTTATCGAAATGTTCGGCAGCTTTGTTTGGCATGTGAGCATGGTAACATTTTGCTAATAAGCACTGAACACAAAGTGCACCTGAGGCTCAGGGGACTGTCATTACTTTTACAGGTGATCCATCCAATAGTAGTCCAATAGTAGAGACATTTCACTCAAAATCCCAAATATATCCATAATGCTGTTAGAGGAAGAGTTAAGGGATCAAAGTTGTATGGATACATTGTCTGGGAACCATAAATGTCCATCTTGAAGATCTTTAGATACTTCAGAAAGAAATGTACCTGTTGATGGCACTGGACAAAACATCTGTAAATCACCAAAGTAATTAGGATTCATCCTTTGGCAATAATGAATTTCCATACAAAATACCCTGGGAATCCATCCAATGCTTTTGGAGATATTTCCTTAAAAAATCAAATCTGTCAATCTCATGCTTGTGCTACGAGACAAGACAGGGGATCACCAAAGGCAGGATTCATCCTCTGGGGAAGAATGAATGATAATGAACGTTTTTATGGTGTGTTCAATCCAATTTGTTCTTAATATTGCTATCTACAGTATGCCTCCATGGATGTCCTACACTACCTCTGCAGTTCATCAAGTGTGCAAATTACTGAATTTGTGATGTCTTTTTCTCTTTCCCAGTGGCCTCACCCAGAGAATGTTTAGAGAGTCTATCTGATTTCCCTTGGAATTGCAATGGCCAGAACACTACCAAGTCATCAATCAACCTCAATTCGTTGGAGGTTTGATTGAATTTTATCATTTCCTTCAGTCTGAGAGGTTCTGGAGGTCGATAAACCAGATATGTGTGTGACAGCGTTAGTCAAATGAGCAGTACAAGAATGATATCAAAGGAAGAGCATGAACTCAAATATTTTATTTTCTCCACTTTGTGTACTATCGTCGCAGGATGTAATTTATATGAACCTATGTACACTTGTCTTATTCTTAATTTTACGGAAGAACAAGAAAAACAATAAATGTTTAACAGAAGGAAAATACAGAACAACAGCTCTAAATGCTTCGCGTGAAATGAAAATGTTCACAATTACATAGTGTTTCACAGATGTGTTTTGAATATCAATATATCAACATGACGTGTAAATACAAGCAATGTCTATAAAAAACACAGCAGAATATATTTTCAACTCATAGCAGAACTTACAATAAAATAAACGGCCGATGTTGCATTTATAATTTGATTTGCTACTCAGACGATTCTCTTTTACCACTAATGTTCTCACCTTCCACTCAAACAGAATGGAGGTGTTGGTGAATATTGTCTTAATTTGTCAGTGTCGCCCTTGGCTTTATGTACAATAACACTAAACACATTGTGGGTTATTGTGTTGAGGATAGAGATGTTTTGTATGCAATAGCGAATTTTACTCTTTCCTAGTTTCAGTGAACTTTGATTTGCCGCCATAAGACTAAGGTGTGGAAAGAGCAAACTAAAATCCTATTAATAGAAATGTAATCTCCTCTTTCATTTCTAATTTTTCACCGTCGCATCAGAGCAATGTCGCACACATCATCCTCTTAATTAGCTGTCAAAGTATGGCCGAGAGGAGTTCCAGAAAAGATGCCTCCCTTGACGCAGGACAACAGAGAAAATGGGAAGGGTGGCTTCTAGGATATTTCACCAGTGTTTTACTTTATAGTCTCTTTTAAGGCCACACTCTTCTTGGATACTAGCTGTATATATACTAAATGGAATTGGAAGAGGCAAAAAGGTGAGGACACAAATACATCATTCTGTGACAGATGTCTGGTCATGTCCTAGTGCTGATAGTCTCTTCATCCGTTATTAGTTGTTCCTGCAGCCATGCTAAAGCACACAAACAGGTAAGTACCTAAATATCTGGATTTTGAAGTGGCATATGTAAGCTTCTTAATTTGAAAGGTGCTCTACAGACATATCACTAACAAACAAGTTATTATAAACATTTCATCAAATTAGCCAATGTGTATAAGACAAAGTGCTCTAGTTTGCATGTATCAATTTAGTTTCTCTCCTTCCGATTATATTATCGTTCTTTCTAGTTACAGATACTGCAGTTGTCAATCAACTTCCATGCAGTAGTATATGAGCACAAAATTCAAGATATACAGCTCTTTAAAGATTCCAAATTAGACTCTTATCTGGGCACCTTGGATCATATTGCGAAAGTGTTTCATTGGATATGACACCCAATAGCCCCATTCCTGTGGTTTTAATCCTGAATATGGATGTATGTAGATATGAAACTATAAGTGCTACAAAGGGTTCTACCTTCAATCATGAGCCAGTATTTGTAAGATTTAGAATAATACATAGTCCTATTTTGGTTGACAGTTGGTCATGTCATAATTTCAGACTATGACAAATGAGAATTTAAGAAATAGTGCATATGGATAGTAGCACTGTCATGACATAATAGTTTAAAATAGTATATATTTTTTAATCCAAAATGTTTATCATTTGAATAAGTAGAAAATGCAACAAGAATAGGTCAGTTGATTAAAAGTATGTGTGGTGAGGGTGCACAACATCATACATGGATGCACCGTAAATGCACACATTCAATATGTTCCAGCGGCCTGTATGTCTCTGTATCTAAGCTGTTTTTTGTACCTAACAATGTAGAATTGAGTTCCTGATGTGCAGGTGTTATAATTAACATGTCTGAAGAGTCTCTCCATTACTAGGTTCAGCCCATTTTTTTTCTGCCTCATTTACAGCCTGATTGGAGTTTGGGCGCAGCAGAGGCCAGGCTCTAATTCTCCCTCATAATTAATTAGTGTCATAATTAGTAACGAGGCTAACCTTCTTTTTGCACAAAGCAGGAATACTGCATGTGTCCCTCTTTTTTGTGGTGTTTGCATAGTTTGTGTATTTCTGTGTGTGTGTGTGTGTGTGTGTGTGTGTGCGTACAAGTTGAAAGTGTTTTGTGCCGAATGCTTGTGCATAATTATTTGTTTCATCAGTAATTGCTGCTAATGAGAAGTCTAGCACTTTATGTGCCATTGGATTGAGCACGTCTACATTCTCTCCTGAAGTTTTCTTTTGAGTGCATGTGGCTGCCTTCACACCTTGGTATACACCTTGGTATACACCCTCGCTATGCAACAAACACCTTCCCTGTTAAATATTACAGCAGCTTTTATACCAGAGATTTCTCTTGGTTAATACAATAGCTATTGCCCACCTTTATCTGATGGAAATGTTGCTGGAGGAGAAGGCAAGAGAGGCAAACAACTTCACAGAAGAGCTTTAGCTACAGTTAGGTTTCTATATAGTGAAATTATTGTCTTCTAGCATTGAGCTGCCACACCTTAAACTAAAGTTAAAATACCATTGTTGAGTTTATTACACATTAGTGCCTGGGCTGAAGGAACATTTTTCTTGTCATAGCAATCTCAAATTATGCAACGCTTATTATTACCATCAGTCTGTACATTTAAACAGCACTGTGCATGTTTTGGTAATCTGAATTGAAAATGTTCAGTGACAGACAATATTGACACTCACGACTCATGATATGATGGAGAAAATATTGTATTTTTAAATATCTGGAACATTATTGAAGGATAGAACACAGTTTTTATTTTAAGTTGTGAATCTGAAGGTTAATGCCACCACATATTTGTGGCATGCAGAGGAGCTAATATATCAAAATGCAGTCGATTGTAAGAAACATTTCAATAGATACATATAGCCTGACATCAAGGTTATAGCCTTTTGGGGGTTAGCAATTAAATATATATTCTAAATAAGGTTGCAAGTTTAATTGAAATAATCAACAAGTTTAGTTGAATATTGGTAAGTGAAATATGACAAACAACTCATATATCACCTGTTCCAGAAAGTTCTGTACGTATAAAACACAGGAACCAATTATATTGATGCTCTCATGCTGGCACATTCCTCCAGTGAACTACGGCATAAGACAGTAATGTGATCTGCAATTGCCAACGATATTTTGCTAATTGATACTCAACTAGGGCAAAATATGCTTGAAGAGAATTGTTTGTGAAGCCTCTTGCTTTGTGTCAGCTGTCAACACTGAATTCAGTATCAAATCTTCTCATTGAATCCAAATCCCTTTGGATCTCTTACCAAATCTCTTTAAGTTCTGCTTTTAAAAGAAAGCCTTAAATAATACCAAAAGCTTTAAAGATTGACTTTCCCAGAACTAAAACAGTAGTTTTCCAGATACATTACTTATTAGCTATTTATTTTAACGACACAACCGCTTTTTTTTAATAGCTCTGTGCTTTGCCATGGTAGAATGAGGAGAATTGGATTATAAATGTCTTAGACTAGGAGCTTAATGAATCCGGGAATTTGACCAACATAGAAGCAAATCCACATTGAAACTATATTTTCAATATTCAAACATGAATTTATCGTAAGAGGATTTATGCAGAAGCTGCACTATAGCTACAGATAGCTTGAGAGTGACATATCATTTGCTGTTCTATGGAGGTAGAAATACCACTCAGTGTGTAATGAGAAGAAATGTGGACATATCAATATATTCAAAACATTTCCAAACAAAACTGTCAAAAACCTTCATCCCATCATTTGAATTCAGTGGCACTTTGTAGAGATATTGCTTATGCCTGTTTGCTGTGTGTTGTGGCATATTGACACAGTGATATTGGCCGATGACTCACGGAAGGGACTGCATGTAATTGTACACTTATTACTCTTCACTAGCTTGGGGGCAGGAAGTCGATTCAATCACATCCTTGGTATTTTTATATGAATATAAATTCATCTCAACTCAGAATATATATTCAGTGAATATAGATATGGAAGAGACATGTCTTAATGGAAATGTTATTTAATGATTGATATATAACACTGGTGGAATATTCAGTCACATATTAGGGTTAATGAAAATGGACAGTAAGGTGGGTGTAAGAGGTAATCGTGACAGCTTATTTTGATATGAAATATCAGAAAGTTGTGAATATCAAGACTGGTGTCACTCCACAAGTGAGGACATCACCTCCCTATGCCAAAGCCACATCACTGTCTCAAATTCTAAATTCAAATTGTACTAGTCATTAGAGTATTCATTCAGTAATAGTTATCTGTACTGGCTATAACATTTGTACAGTGAATAAAACACGATGCAGAAATTAATTCTCGAAATGTTCAGAGGAATAGTCATTAAACCCCCAACATACTGGGGGGTCAACACAATTGTGGGGTACTGGTACAAGAAAATAATAAAACCTGCGATGATGATAGTGCAACACTTAACTTTTCCAGTGTAACATAAGGGCATTATTACATATTCTTTTACTAATATTTCATTTTTTTCCAATACACTAAAATACAAACCACAAAATGAGAAAGCAGCCAAATCAGAATCAGAATCAGATATATAACTATAAAGCTGTACAAAACCAAAAATACAAACCACCCAATAGACAAAAATAATTATGGAAATAAATAATAATGAAATAAAACTAAACAGTGGCAGATTAACTGTACTTTTGTTCACTTTAAACCAACCAATAAAAAACTGATTAAATAAAAACGAATACAACTTTTAAAACAAATCCCATAACGCTAAAAGAATACAAAAACACCCATAAAATACATAAAAACATATATACATATGAGCATATTTTTAAAACAGACTCCATTCACTATCGTATGGTATTTAAAATGGAAATGTCGGGTCATAACACTCATAGAATCTCATAGAATCAGTATTGTGAGAAGAAGGCATATATGTCTGTCTGTAGTACAGTGGTACACAAAATAGCTGAGTCAATCAATAACCCATATAATAGCATCAACTCAGATGACAATGTGATAATTACCGGTCAGACTTCAGCTTAGATATTGCGTGTCTGTAATTGGCTTCTCTCTAGCAACACTGAGGAACACTCTAAGCGCACATCTAGAGTGATGCAATTAACGTAATGACTGTATCTCATACGACTCTCTGAGAACAAATGCCTCTGTTGTTTGCCTCATTTCCTTGTAAATTTATTATATGCTGACTACCAGAGGATATCTGAGGCATTAAATCATGGTTCATGAGTTTTTTGTGTATCTGGCATGAATAGTGTGTTTTACTCATATGCAGCTTCTAACTACTAGTCCAATATGTGCAAATTCAACTAATTTAGTTTTTCTTTATTTCCTTATTGCTTACTTAGTTTTGCTGTGGAGCAGTGTCTCATCAGTTTGTTTATGTTTGGCCTCCTGCCATCAGTGCAGCTAAAAGCTTATACACTGGATTTGTTGTTGTCTCTCTTAACTCTTGCATGTTTTCTGACAATGCTCATGGGTCATTTTACAATGAAAGAAACACCAGCCACAGAGAATGAAGAAAATAATTTACTCCACCTAAGATCACAACTGACGTTTGGATTCCAGATACATATTCAACACTATGATGCAGTTGGCTGAGACATGCAAGCCCCAGAGCAACGGGCCTCATGCAAGAACCACTTGCAGGAACAGCTATTATTAAGTGGCTGGTACGAGTCATTTAGGAGAATTTGACACATCACCAATTTTCTGGTACAATTAGTCTGTATCCAAGTCTAAGTTTTTCACTAATGGATTTTTAGTTATTTCATTACTTTGCAGCAATTTTGAATTTGATGATCCTATATGAATTACACTTCATTGTCATGTTGATATCCTGTTAGACCCCGCAGTTTTTAACACCTACGCAATTCGCTTCCTTTCTCCGCACCGGAGATTGTCACTTGGGCAGGACGCATAGCTGTAAATGGTATAATTGGGGCATTAATTATACTTATTCAGAAATCTCATGAGCGTACTCTCATTTATGCGCAGGTGGCATTCATCATGTTTACGCAGTTGTCTGAAGTTAAGAGCGTTTGCTGTTCTTGGACGAGGTCCAATGCTCTTGATTGACTGGTCAGTCAAGGCTTTTGTTTGAGACCTAAATAAATAGATGTGGCTGAAAATGGTGGACACAATGTTCCTCCACAGGGTTACTGGCCTCTGTCTGCATAATAAGGTGAGGACTTGAACGAGCCGAGAGGGCCTCAGTATTGAACTGTTACTCCTCCACAGAAACAGAAGCCAAAATGTGAAGGCGTTCAGGCAACTGGTATGATTCCCTTGCATGCCTCCCTTTGGAGGTGCTCCAGGCACAGCACAATTGGGGTTCCAGTAGTAAGAGAGAAATTTGTAGTGAAAAAGGACACCTGGCTGCTCTGCTGGCACCTTGACACGGATAAGCAGTTGGAAATTGAATGGATGGATGACAATTTACTCGAATAAAAAGAAAAAAGCCGTCCATTTGTTTTGATTTAGTTATACTGCATCTCAGCTGTACTTTTAAATGTCTTATGACACTTTCTTTTCAGTGAACAGCAGTGAATTTACCATACAGTGTGATTACCATGTGTCAAGTTGTCCACCCACTGATGACATGACACAAATGCCATGCAACAATAGCATACATTTTACTCTGTAATAAACACAGACCTAGTGTGTAACGAGATGCCAACTGCTTCAATTTTTATCAAAAATAAGACCTGAAATCTGTTTAATGTTTATACCTAGCTGCATGTTCTTGATTCTTGTAGTGTTGCCTCTTGTCCAAAAGCCTATCTTTGATTTGTGTATTTGCAACTACCCAGTTAATCATCAATGTTTTAATCATCAAGGTAATAAAGAGATCACTGTTAAGACTACAGTCATAGCTAGTTAGTTATTACTTGACATACTGGCTTCACAGGAAGGAAACTTTGCCAAGGCCAACACCAGAGAACAATGTAACCGTTCAGACCCGGATCCACTGTGGACAATATTATACAAAGATCTATGATGAAAGCAGCTGTGCTAACAGATGTTCATGTGGAATCCTGCTTTCCATTAAGGATTACAGTATGGTGAAACCAGAGGGAATCTGTTTGTACGTGAAGATAATTTGTGTACCCTTCTGGCCTGCTCCTCTAAGCCTGAGTTGTCTTTAACGCTTAATCAATTCCATTAAGCTTAATTAGTCAATAATTAATAATTATGAAAAATGTATCCTAAATTACAATGACATTTAGCAAGTCCAAGTCCATGTCCGGCTAATTGTTACACAGTATATGGGTGTTGTGTGGTGTTACTTCATACAAGTGTTCTAATTTTTGCATTTTTTTGTGACTTTGATAATTGTAGGCCTTGTGTCTACGAAATAGCCTTACAAACCCCCAGAGAATACACTGGGCAGAAAAAAAACAACTTTTTTTTATTATTTTAAATGTCAAACAGTAGGGGTTTTGTCCTTAACATTTTCTGGAAAGCTGACATTTTGAAAACAAGAGTTTCTAAACAGACTGCAATAACTTTTACTTACTGGTGCACAACATTAATATCAAAAAGTGAAGCAGTTTTTAGGCAAATACTGAATTTAATAAATACCCACATTTTCATACATTAACAGTTACTTGCAGAATGTCTATAGTGTGGTTTCTTAATATGTAGAGTTGTTGGTATGAATGCATTTACATGGTTTTACCTAAACCATAATACAAATATTGCTTGCCATTATATTGAATTGTGCTTATTTGTTGTATTACTACTAATCTACATATTTACTGGTGTGTATGTGTAGATCAGAGGGACTTAAAATAGCTCCATCTGGGCTAAAAGGGTTAACCCTATTCTTTAAATCTGGCAGACAAAAACATGCATCCAGACAGGAATCTACAGACACGAGACGGATGAACAGAGGCTATTCCCAAGGTGTGTTGTTTACTTGAGGTTGAGCTGCAGCAGCTGAGCTTTGTTCATAAAATTACTCAAAATAACCAATTATCCATCTTTGGCAGTGTATAGGAACACTCCACAAACCCCAGAGGATGTCTGTTGTCCTGACACTGACAGAAACAACTCATGTCACACAGTCTAAATCGAGCTTTTCACATCCTTCCCTTTTACTTCTCACTTTCTGTGTTCTCTCTGATTTGGTCTATGTGTCTTTATTTGTGTCTGCTTCTACATTTGTCAGTCTGTTTTTATGTCTGCAGGTCTGTCAAATTAAAGAAAAGTATTGTATGAGCATTGGCTCGAACAGATGGGAGACTTGGAGCATAGGAATCCAATGGCAATACAGCACAATACAACAATAACGTGATACTTTTGAGGTGTGGAATACAGTAATTTCAAGATGAATAGAAAGGTTGTGCTTGAATGAACTCTTGGGTATAATCATTGTACTACCAGCGTTCTGTTTAATGTTTTTGAATTTACATGTGACTAGCTGAGATAGTAATTCATCATGTTCAGTTGAAGGATGGCTGGGCACTAGCATGGGGGCGGATCAAATACGTATAAAGATACGCATGGGCAGGTGTAAGGCTTTTTATGTGCCCGTTTCTGAGAGAGTGTGCCAGACAGAATGGGAGGGAATCTGTTTACAAATGTGTTGGCAATCTGTAACCACAAGTATAGTCATTAAAATACTGTAAGAACTGTAACAAAATTTCGGAATCCCAGGGAATTGTGTAAAATGTATAGAAAATGTCTTAATATTGAGCATTCAAATTAAGTATGGCAGCAATATACAACAAAACATCGATTCCGCTATAGCATTGTGTAATACATGCTCAAAAACACTTGATATGTATTAGGGTTTAAGTCTCCCTAAACAAACTGTTAATGTAATGTAACTGGCACTTAAGTGGATAATTAAAGCTATAGAGGCCCTGGTGTATACAACTAACATAATAGTACTGATACTATTGACAGTGCTTTTTATTCTTTCTAATTTATTAAATAATGGTCCACCGATTCAGAATATGTTAGCGCAGGTATAGAAATCGTCATAAATATTCGAATTAATAATATTAACATTAATAATACCATATCAGTGACTAAAGGTTATGTAGACACGAGGGATGATAACAAATCTCCAATCCCTTCATTTTATTATTTATTGACTTGTACTAAATTAAGAGAAAAACCTTTGGTCTGGAGGTTTGCATTTGATTAGATTTCTTACAGACTCTGTTGGTTTAGATTGTCTAATAACGTAATTGAGATGGGGCACAAAAATGTAAAACCAGAGCTGAAATGATTTATTATTTGATTTAGCAGTTAACCTAAAATGAATTGCATGAAGGTTATAACGAAGTCAAATTATCTCTACTTACAGCTCCTCTCATGTGAGAATTTGAAGCATTTCTCTGTTTTGTTTAATAGTGGATACAAGTTTTGCCGATAACGTTTGTTGGACAAAATAAGCTATCTAAAGACTTACCTTTAGGCTCTGAAAAAATAACGTTGAGAATATCTTACATTCTTTAGAATGATCCTCTGGCAAAGCAAAAAAGCAAAAACACATGAATTGATTGTGAAAATAATCAGAATAAAAATAGTTAAAACATACAGATAAATTAGCATGTTCTTCCTGACAACGTGTCTTCTAAGGTGGGAAGGTAATATTTGGAGAAGCAAAGGCATTTCCTTTCAGTATAGTGATTTATGCAAGCTGTGGGAAATAGCCTAAAAGGCATTTGTAATGGCAGTGGGGTATTTCTTTAAAAGAAGAATCCTGACAATATAAGTGAAACATTTTTTTTTGTCATATCCAGCAAGCCGTGCGAGAATATCATATCAATTCACAAACTTCACTTCTAGTACTCCCTCTTGAATTGTAAGGTGGCATCACATTTTCCAGTCTACATATCAAGCAAATGTGATAGATGGCCCTGGAGAGGGAGGTGGGGGAATTAAGAGAAACAGAGACATACAGCATGTTGAAATTAAGATGAAAATTGGGACGAAAAGCAGAAATGGGCCGGGTGGATTGGACATGGTGGTGATCGAATTCCACTGGGCAACCTTCTAATTAGTTCTGCTAGCCCGAGGCAGTGCATTGCCAGTGGCCTTGTAGCATACAGAGCTCCTGCAAGGCCTCTAATAGAATGATTGACCGCTTCGGCAAAGAAACTGATGATGGCTATCATAAGCATAGCACTTGCATTTAATTACCCTGGGGTTTACAATGCATGATAAATACCCACACGCATGAAGATCGATAATTGGCATTCACAGTTTGGAATATTAACCATCAGGACCTCCTTGTGAGCTTTTGCATGAGTCACTATCACTAGCACACGAATATCGGGCATCTAGAAATACGGTATGAAAATGTATGCTCCACTATGAATCAATCTGTGTGTTTCACCTGCCTCTTTCCGAGCATTCATCTCTCACAAAATGGCATGGTATGCGATACAATTTTTGTATTGGTGGTTTCACAATATAACAGAAATGGACTGTTTTTGTACTGTTCTGTTCCATAGGCTTCCGAGTGATCATTTCGTTTCACTACAGGAAAGAAAACAGGAGTGTGACTACAACTAACTTCCTTTGAGCTGCTCCTTAATTGGCCAGCAAGGGAAATCTGCCATTGAAATGGTGTCACAGTGAATGTGTGCTATCCCAGTGAGCGAGTGGTAAGGGCAACTTGGGGGCCAGCATTAGCAGCATCTTTAAAAATTGACTTCTATTTGCTACAGGAAGGATTCGGCAGTTAAATGGATGGCAACATTTCTAGAAGGTGAAAGAGTATCATGCCTCACTATGCTTAACATCTAATTATCACAGGATAAGTATCAAGGGTAATGATATATTGAATGTAGTGGTATGATGAGTGGTGAAAATGTTCTTCCTGTCACTGGTTTCTTCCTCTTTTCAGACAATACCAGAATTAGATTATCAGAGCAGAAACAAAATGGGACAATGCCTCGATCATAAACACAATCAGAGAGGCCAGACTTAGTGTCGCTTATCGTTAATGTGAATCTCACAAACGTGTGGCAAATGTCAAAATGAGTTGCTTTAATTATCCAAATGATGTGAACACATCCACAGTCACTCCAGCCTGTTCCTCTCATACAATATGGCCTCATTAATTCAGATTATATTCACACCTCTCAGGGTTGTTATCACACGTTTTATTTTTATGTTTTGTGTGACAGGTCACACAAATGTACAAGAAATCTCCAAGGGATTAAACATGGAACTGTGCAGGCGTTGAGCACAGCTCCTTTATTTGATATGTTGCTGGAGGTGTTGATTGTTCTTAGATGATCAGTTTCTCACAGAACCGGTGGAGCAACAGAAAGTTACAATTTGCTTTCACAATTCAAAGTTATTCCTTAATCTCAGTATTACCATGAATGTTCAATGACTCACTATCTGTAACGGTTCTTGGTTGCATACTGCTGAAAATGCAGGGAATGCCATAAAAGAAAAAAATATCAATATATCTCATTCTTGACTGATCAGAACTTATGTAATAAAGAATTATTAGACCTTATTTCATATTTTTTATTTATTTACTGACACCTTCACTGCAAGGTTTGTCAAGACATGCCACAATGATATTTAATGTAAATAAGATAATTAATAAATTTGCTCATTCATTAAGCCTATAAACACCTGTTTCTTTTTGTGTGGTGTAAATGGAAAATGCAGCATTTCAGTGGATTTTTTCATATGGAAAGCTTGCAGATGCGCTGTTTAATGAGGGCACTGAGGCAATGGGGAGGGGTTTAAAGATGTGATTGTGCCAGCAATGGGCCAATCTAACTTTTTAATGGGCAGGCCAGTCAAAAAAAAATAAAAATAAAGACAGTTGTGTCGGCCCATAAGGCACGTCGGCCCACCAGGAAAGTGCCTGGTCTGCCAGATTGCCAGTCCTCCCCTGATTAGACCTGATCCAATATGCGGTTGACCTGAAAAGACCCTAATAGAGAGAGACCACCAACACAGGCAGCAGCACGATGTGATATCAATTAACAAGCAGCCACTATGCAAAAATGCAGCATAACAGTTACATACAAATACATGTGAAGTAAAAGTAGAAACTAATTCTACAAATTACGTTTTCATGATTCAAAGACGATTTATAGAAGTAATTAAAAAACCCTATTTCCACTCCCTGCACAGTCTGTAGCCAACTGGGTGACAGATGGCAATCATTTTCAATCCAATGTAATATCTTTTAGGTTAGATTCAAAGATGGGATTCACAGCAAGATAGTATTACATTGACTGTAAATTTACAGACCTGAGACATGTGGCAGTAAAACGAGACCCAACCTGAATGAGTTTATTAACTATAACTGACTATGGTTCCTTAAACCCAAGTGAACCTAAGAAGAACTCTACCAGAGGGTGCTGCCCTATCAATAAGCAGTTGCAATCAGAAAGCTACAGTGTGATGTTTTTACTTTAAAGCAGGTTGGTAAAATGTTGATATGACCTGGCATTTTCACCTGCAACATAATTTTTAATGAATGTTCGAAATACATGAGGAAAAGACATGCACACCATACCCACAGACAGATGCTCACACATGGCTTTTAATGGCATGTCTCATTGGCACACCACATTACAAATCGCTTACAGCGGGTGTGAAGATCAGTGGCCTTCTATTTCCTCATTGAGGGTAATTAAGTCGGAGTGATGGCTGTAGTCGGTGGGGGAGGTCTGGACCTGATTGTCCACTAGTCTCTCAGTGTGAAGTGTTGATGATTCCTTTGGACACCGCATTGGACGAGGAGCTGCTGTAGGAAACACTCTAATCAGCTCTGGCCACACTCCCTAACTTTACTCTCATTAAAGTTGGCAAGTGACATTTAACTACTACACCAGGGACTTCACAATGCAAATAAATGGCAACTTCACTGTTGGAATTATAATAGCCTTCTTATTCTACTTTTAATGACCCAATCTAGTTTTCAAAGTCACCTCCTCCGCAGGTACATATACTTTCCTGCTCCTACAAGCCTTCTTATTGGTTAATAGGGAGCAAACGATGTCAACTTAACTGTAGAGGGAATCTCAGCGGTGAGGAAAGGGAGAGGCTAAAAGCTCAATAACTTACTTTAACTCCTCCACTTTTCCCACTTCCAAACTGTCTTCATGCAGACCCATTTGGGTATTTTCATGGTACGTTTAATACAGGGGTCTCTCTAATCCCCAGGCCCACCTAATGAGGCGGTAATGAAAAGTTAATCCACATAGCTCAACTCCACCTAGCCTTTAGCTAATGCTGCTTTTAACTCCGGCTCTCATTAACTTTTAAAACATGAGCCATTAACAGGTTGGTAGACTACCCATCGGCTGGCCTCCCAAGCACTCTGCTATCCAACCACTCACTGTGTCTGAACTTTAAAGCACAATTAGGTGAGAGAGAGAAATTCTTGGTACACACTGACCACCTAATTAGGATACAGTCTGGATTTTCTGGAGTTCAGCTGTCGGTGTATTGATTCCTCCGCGGGATTCTCTAGCTCATGGAGTGGTCAGGGTGGGCACTAAACCCCGGCGGTGATGTCTCTGACAGTCTTCTAATTGTTGTCGAGGATACACATAGGCACAGTTTAACTTCTGTCTGATGGTTTTTGCATTCTAAACTAAAGCGATTTAAGTCAGTGGAATTGCAAATATATTCTTTCCTACCTGCAGGATTATTTATATTTTTTTCACAGCAGCTCAACATATTGATTTGTTGTTGTATGCAATCCATTTTCATTAGGATATGATGAATAATTTAAGAGGATGATTAAAAATGAATCACAGCCAACCCACATCATAAGCTTTTGGGGGGGTATCTAGTTATTTGAAATAGACATTTCCACCTCCCACCTCTAATAAAGACTGTGACTGTTGTCTCCCTGCCTATACATGACAACACTGGGGCATAAAACATGTCTGACTGAACCAACGATAAATACTGATTTGATTACAAACGGTTAATGCAAGGGCAAACAAGTGTGTAAATTTTGCATTCCTGGGGCTTTCTTGACAGCTCTCAACTGATTACCAATTCATCATTTTTGTGCTGTGGTGACAGATAATTCTACAGCACTGTTGCTCTTGAGAATGAGAATGAGGTTAATGAATGTGGATCAGGCTAATTCCTCTGTCCTTGCCAGACCGCGGGCCTATAAAATACCCATATACACAGACCTGCATGGGTGAAATGGTTTGTAGCTAAATGGAAATTTTCACAGCCCCCATGAGACATCGAGCCGGAATAAAAGCACATGCAGCTCTGCTGTCTTTGCAGTAATAGAGATAATGCTTAGATGTTAAAAGATTTGAAAGGCATCAGTTCCATGAACATCATGTACATGTTTCACATTTAACTGCGAGGGAAGTTGCGTAACCTCTAAAAACTATTTATACTGTATACCGATAGTAACTTTAGGCAAGCAAGAACATTAAGGTTGCAGCATGCTTGCCCTGAACACTCCCGGTTTAATGGGGGGCATGCATTTATGCAAAAAGGTATGAGATAAAGCATCTGCATGTGAGTGATCAGAACAGCGAGACCACAGGCTGTTGTGTCCATGGTAAAATCTCCCCACACTTTTAAAGGGCTGTTTGAGGTCCTGTCTTATTTGGACTTTGGAACATCCTGTGCCTCCGCATGACTTAAAAGGAATCTCACAGCCTGGCCTCTGGGCCTTTACTCGGTCTCTCTCACTCTCACTCTCCTCAAATTGTTACAACACAGTCTACGCAGGTATGGCAAATACGGGCTGAAATCTAAAATCTGTTGAAATATTATGGATCTATGGTGACAAAACACAGCTTTACATTCTGATATCTCAGGGTGCGACAGAGAGAAAAATCACTTACTGAAACACAGAAGTTCAGTTCCCTCCCACCCCCAAAGAATTATCTTCCTCTCTCCTCTGGGGGCTGCCGGTTATCTGTTGTCACACTCGCAACTACAGTATTCCAGTTCCTATTACAGTGTAGACACCCGACTGGATGGGGAGAGATAGTATTTGATGCATTCCCTCATGATTTAAGACTCGGTGACTAAGTTATGGGCTTGCTTTGTAATTGCACAGGCACGCTTGCGCATACAAAATCAACCAATGAGTAATAGCCGGTGTGCACTGCCACACTGCTAGTGCCAGACAGTCACTTTTACATAGTTAGAAATCAATTTATGGATCTATACTTTGACTGTGTATATTGCAATGACTCTTGTGCCTGGAGGATCATATTAATCTCAGTATATCAAGCTTTTCTAAAGAGAACAAAATACAAATTCCGGCACTAATAATTTTAAAGAGCAAGTTTTCATTTTAATTGTCTAGGCTCTACAGTTACACTTTATATGAAGTTGTTAATTACAGTGGTTAGTTAGAATCTTTAATTGTAACTATTACTCATTGCGAAATGTAAGTCAATACTTTTCTTTTCTTTTTTATATCTTTTGTCAAACAGACACTAATGTATTGTGTGTTGGAGTGATGATTACAGTCTTGTGACTGTTTCATATCACCAACCAATAATTTACTTGTACTACTCAAACATAATCTGAACTCTGAACTCCTAATGTACTTAGTATTAATTACTATTTATTCAGTGAATATATAATTCTAAAATAGCTCAATAAACAAAAGGCCAATAGCAGTTTCTTATACAACAGCAGAAACGTCTTTCATTTAATACAACAGAGTGCAGTGATACACCCTGTGCTAATAATAATTGAAGATTTCCCTTACACTTTGCTCAAACTCCAGAGGGAAAGAGCAACCAGTTGGCCTATGAATCAAGTACTGCTGAATCTCAATTTCACACTTATGAAATTAGCAGAGTCTTGAGAGATGAAGGAGACATGATTCAGCAGAATCTAGCTTTGACGAGTGGGAGAAGGGCTGGATGTGGACCAAAAGCATGACAGCAGCTTGCAATATTTGAACCAAGTCATGAAGCAGTATATAGTAATCATATAACACATGGATACGTAAAGTTTACGTAAATCTATGAAGATAAGATGGTGTTGGTAGAATAGTGAGAAAATAGGATGGACTATACAAACAATCAGGGACTTAAAAAGGTGTAGATGACCCATAGGAATAGATTAGAAGTAGAACAGAAATTGAACTGTTGGCGATCGTTGTTGGTTGTTATGGTGAGAGCCGGAAGGAGAGCGTAGGCAGCTCTGGAGACGGATGGCTGGCTATGTAGCTAGGTAACTAGCTTGTCCTTCTCCAGAGAGACTGGGAGTGAGGCGGAGGGATAGTTGGACCCACCGTTGCCACTGGCCACCAGTCCATTGTTGGGCTAATTTTATTGTAACCAGTGTAGCCCAGTAGCTTGTTAATTCCACGATACTTAAATGCTAAAACTGGTTAGAGAAAATGAGCCAAACTAATTGGTCCCTTATCTACCGATAGCAATTTGCTGACCATCTTGCTACATTGATTTGAATGGGAATCTCCCTTCTGATCCTATTGTATTTCTATGGGATCACCCCCAAAGTAAATTATCTATTGTTTTTTGGGGGTTTTATTGAAATAAAAGGAGTGAGGAAGCAATTCACCTGTGTTGTGTTGCCAACAAGCAACAGGCAAATCTTCAGATGTTCAGTTTTGTGGCTAAAAAATGTAAATCTTGGAGGTTACAGACATTTTCCAACCAGCTGTCAGTGCAGTGACCAAAGTGCTGGTGAGTAAACAAGCCTTATTGGAGAGGCATGATCTCTATGGTTAGTGTGGAGGCCGAGGGGAAGGAATTACCAAAGGGCTAATAGAACAGAGTTTGCCTCACACTCCATGATTAATTAATTATCATTTTCTGCTTGATGGCTCTCTGAGGGCCATGGTGCTTTGCTGCTGATGCACTGTCAGCATTTGAGGCGTATTACTGTGCCAACCCATGTAAACCACACAGTATGCTCTCCCGGATACTTCAAATTACAGAGTCATAATTTCATAGTGAAAATGTAATTGGCACATTCATTACACTCTATATTAAAACAAATCATAGAACATATGCAATTACAGCAACCGTGGACACGTTATGGTGAGCTAGGTTTTTTGATAGGAATAGTTATGTGCTTGAGTTTGATGGTTTCCTCTTTCCATATAAGGACTTCATCATTTATTGTTCATGTCTTGACAGTGTCCCTCCAAAGGCAGGGCTTAGGAGTATTCCCATAACTGGGCTTTGAGTGGAGCAATTAATTTAGTGAAAAATAATTTTGAGTCAGAATAGATAAAACATCGACTGGGATTTAACTTTCACAACTGTAATTACGAGGAGAAAAAAAACAATAGAGATTAAAATTATTTATGCACATGTTTGCAGGGGACAACTTAGGCCTCGTAGTCGGCGCACATTTGGGTTTGAATAAATAATTACTCAACATTTTGTTGATATTTTCAATAAACAGACTAAGAGACTTTTGACTATTCTTGCGTCACGGTAACTGTTAATCGTTTGATATTTCCAAAATAAATATCTGAAACATGATGTGGTGATTTGGATAATCAAAGCTGTTTATAGATTTAATGTGATATTTGATATTTGATATTTGATGTGATATCTGCACACATTTCATAGTCACAGAGATGTGGAATAAAGCCCTCATTGAGCCATTGGCATATCCAACAAACCAAAGATGAAATATTGGAAAACTTTCTACTGACCAGATTGAAAGTTGTGCATGCATTCGTTCATGCATCCCCATTGGGGGCACTTTGGCACATAAAAGCTATTCTTCTAACAACCTAATTTGGGTCATTTCACTGGACCAGTCATCTAAACAAGCTAACAGGCCCACTGAGGTCTGGACAGAACAGCTTCACTGTTGCACATGGCATAAAAATCTTCCTCTAACTGAATATCAGAGTGCTGTCTCTCATTCACAAGTGTCAATGTTGTTACAGTTTCTAGTTGTTTTTGTCTGCACAGTAATCTTGCTTGTTCTTGATAAGATGGAGAGCTTTGATATTATTTTATAAAAATCTTAACATTTGAGCCAAAGCTGCAATTAATAATACAAGCTGTTTAGTAGCAGCAGCCATTGGAACTTAAAAAACAATCCCCAATACCGGGACCGGACTTTTGAGAACTAAAGTTTTATGACACTCTACGCAAACCAAGTCAATGTTACTCAAGTATCCACCACCTACATTAGAAGTAGAAAAGAAATAACTTAGCAGGCCTACCAAGACAAAGAGCAATAAAGGTACTGTTGGATATTTGTAAAAGTGCAAGCTGGAAATTGATGTGTTGCATAAACTACAAGTATTAGCTAGCTAGCTTAAAAGTGGCGCAGAACTCTCCTCCACACCAGAGCTTCTGACTGCAGGTCGAAGCCGGATCAGGGTCTGTCCGCTGTGTGCTGGTTGCTGCTGGAGGCCCCTCTGGAGCCTGAGCAGGAAGACTTTGTGGTGAACCTACATGATTTCATCCTATTACCTGCAGAATTTGACCCGGTGGCACCGATGACAAGTGTTACAAACAACTATATAGAAATAACAAATCTTTTTGCTGATGGTCTTGTTTACTTTTCTAGGTCATATAGAGGCATACATATTAAACTGAGACTGTTTCAAAACAAGTTAAAAGTTCTTAAATTTAAACATTAGACAAAGGCAGTGGGATTTCAAATGTGCCTGTAAGAAGACATGCTAGCAATGCAAAAAGCATGATCAGATAAGGTAAAGGTAAAAACTGGAGTAGAGCTTCCACTTTAAAGAGTCAAGGCAGCAGGTGAGGCTGTTCTAATTGACTGCTGAATAGAAAAAATGCTATAATGAGTGCAAGATAATCACCTGCTGACATAAGCAAAGAGTGAGAGGATGAAAATGTTGGGTTGTATTAAGAACTCCACTCTCATAGGATATGAAGTATATGAAGAGGTAGGCATTTTGCACTGCTGGAGGACTATTGAAGCAGCATGGTTTCCAGTGTCAGATGAGTTTTATCGCGCTATATGCTTCCATAATTAGCAATTTCTCAACACCGTGCAATCTCACTATGACTCTCAAGGACAAAACCACTAAACCACTCAACAGTGATTCTAGTTGTAAAATAAAGTACAGAGACAATCAAATATACGTCTCACACCAGTTAATTTGAGGAACTCCTTAATTGCTGGGGGACTACTTTCACAAATGTGCATTGTTATTAGCACGTTAAGGCATGAGGCAGCAAAATGCAAAATACCTGTGTTAATTGTGTTCAGTAACATAACAGAGGTACTGCATTTCTCCCATCATTATCATTTCAGTGTTTTAGTACTTCAAATTTAAAAGAAAATGTAACAAATATTCAGAAAGACAATAACCATTTCAGACAGTCACAGAGCAACCCTTGGGCTAGCAACATAACTGATTCCAAATTCAAACCCTTAATGTTTCAGTGCTGAACTTTAACACAGATAAGTGATTATTGACTGCGTGGGTTTTATATTCTGCATAAAACTAATATGTCAATTAGCCATAAATACAAATGTCTTGCCCTTTTCTGTAAATGTCTGATTTGACTCAGCAGTTAATATGAAGGCACTATGTCCTTGCACACAGGGAGGGTGTTGAAGACAGTGGCTCGTTCTGCATGAAATTAACAGCAAGCTAATGGCTGAGCTGGAGGAATACCACTCAAGAAGTATGAAACTGCCTCTTTTCTGAGTCAATCTGCTACAACAGATAAGCCAAATATAACAGCCTGTTACTAATGTCATACAAAAGCATGGGCTATAGGCTCTTCCATAGATACAGTCCCTGAAATGTTCAGAAACATTTCCTGCATTAGGTCATGTGTGAATGGGAGCAGGGATTGATATTCAGGGAAATCTGTAGGCCTGCCACAGTATTTTTGTAATGCAGGGACAAGGACGTCAAGGGTTACGTCCATCTGACGAAGGACACTTTCAGGTGAAGGGAGTGAACCAATCACAAGAATCTGAATCTACGACCTGTTTATGGTTTAGCAGTCCCACCAATGCTTTTTAGAGGTGATTTGATAACTAACAATTCATTTTCGAATAGTAAATGCATAACAAGAACAATGGCCTCAAACAAATACAGCTCTTCGTCTGCCATGTTCCTGAAAATACTAAGAGACATCTTCCGCCACGTACATCCTTGCCATAGCATGTGGGAAAAGGTCCAAAATGGAAATCTTCCTGAATTGAAAGGCATGTGTGTATAGTTAAAATCATCAGCAGTGCCTGAAAGGTAATCCTGGTAATTTAGCAGGATTTATGTGTGAAAGAGGCTTATTTTAAAAGTTGTTGCGTGTTGAGTGTATTGTGTTTCAAATAGCTTGTCAAAAGCTTGTCATTTGTTGCTCTAAAAGAGTAAAAATGCCATTCACATGCTGGATAACACTGTATGGAGGACAGGTGGCAGCTGGGCCCATAAAAAGCTGCACAATGGCGTGGAACAATGATGAAAAAGAGAGTCATTGACCATTGGGGAGTGCCATGAAATGGCTACCATGTCATTGCACAAAGCCACTGGTCCATTCAGCCTTCATGACACCTGGAAGCCTTCACTCACAAACACAAGCTTGACTCGAGTGACAAGACTTTATAACAGTACTGAACTGTTCTTTGAGCATTCTGCAAGTTATACACGCAATCTAAAGCTCTGGGATTTCTAATAATCAGGCAATGCGTAATATTCTCACATCATAACCCAGTGTCTTTCAAAACAATTTCAGCTTTCATACCAAATATTTATCAATGTTACATAAGGTCATGTTTGGGATGGTTGCCATCAACACATGGTAATGTGCCAATTTGAATAAAGGTCAAGATTCTGAATGAATAAATTCACATCTCCATTATCTCCATCCTGCAAGCTGTATGTTAAGTTAACTCTGCATTGTCAAGTTTTTATTTTTCTGCATTTTGCAAGATGTCAATATCTGTGTTTGGAATGTGCAGCATGTATTCCTGGTGGATTAGCCTTGATTTTGAGGATTAACCTTATTGTACATGTAATTAAGCACAAGCACATAATATTTGAAGCAACAAGCTGCAAACATCTGCACACCGATTAAGATCTAGACAACAATTAGGAAATAATTCTGTTTTCTTGACAGCACAGTCGAAGTTAGATGACTGTAGGGCCAACTTAAGAATCAGAGTGCTTGGCCAGTTGAGATGCCATAAAGCGGTGGAACTGGCAGAAAGCACAGGCTGTGAACGCTGAACTTAAAACCCACAGGGCTTGGCTCGTGTCAACGATTACATCCAGAAAAGTTGAGAAGCTTGTATTGTCTTTCTAGCCCTATCAGGGGCAAAGTAAACAAGTTGACAACCAGAAGCATGTTCACGCGCATCTAGTCCACTTAAAGCAGAGAAATGTGCTTGGCTGTTCCAATAATTGTAAATACTATAAGGAAAAATAAAACATGATATTTATTTTCAGTGCTAAGTTATTATGTGTGCACTAATTGAAGCAGTAGTCGTAAGAAAAGACCAAGTAAGGGCACTGCTCCTCATCCATCCTCATTACTAATACTCTTTCTGTAGAGACCGAGGTACGATGAAGGCCTATCCTCAGGGAAAATACCATTTGACGTCAATGCATCAGTAACTCCAAATTGCAAGTGCATTGGTCATATCCCCTTCGGTAGACTCCTTGGAGGGTGAATAACTTCAAATCACACGAGTCATTCTGACTTTAGGACAAATTCACTGTCATAAACCAGATATCACATTTTTCTCCAGTTTTACCCATTGTGTTTTAGACATCGTCATATTACTGCATTACTGTTGTGATGTATCTCCTTTTCTCTACTTTGTCTTCAGCAATATATTACCACTAATAATCAATGTATCCCATGCCAGTCAGTGTGCAGCCATGAGACTCTCAAATACTTAGTAGAATAATGCTAGCTGGGTTTGAACTTCTATGATCCCTGAATTGGGTTTCCATTTAGCAATGAATGTTTGACATACTGTTTATTGTTTATAATTTCACTCGGTTACTCTCTTTCATGAGCTCACTTTTTCCCCAGGTCCTGAGCTAGATACTCATTTTCAGTCGTCATACAACACAACAACATTTAACTTCCTCTTTTAATATTTTCCTTATATGGATTTTAAGTGTATTGTAATTTTAACAACTAACGCTGAGCCTTTCAACTTAGTTTCAGTTTCGCAGTTTTATTTCAACAGGCTGCCTAAGACCCTCAGACTTTTAACATAAACAGCCTTTTCGGGCTATGAGGCTCCTCTCCAAGAAAGTGCTGAAACATAGGACACACTTGCTTTAGGGCTCCTGGTTGGGTTGCTGCAGCAGCTGGGTAGGATTCAGGTCATGTTTTCACACCAAATGCAAATAATTTGTGCTTATAAATCAACTCCAAATTCAAAGTTCACACCATCTATCTCTATTAAATTCCACACCAAATCTAAAACATTCCTATTTCACAGTGCAGTTGTTTTTCTCTGCAGCTTTTTAAATTTCTGAGAATTTCAGATGCCAATAAAAACAATAAAATAGACATGGCATATGGAACACAAAAATGAATTGAAGATTGTGGGACAGTTCTAACCTTTCATTTTCTATGAAATTTGCGAATATTAGTGTCGGCCTTGGTTTGAAAGGCTTGAACATGAAAAGTAGATGAATACTCAATATTTTCCTCTTGGTTACAGTGTGGAAAGGCCTTGAATCAAGGGTGATCACTGGGCAACAGCAAAACATTAAAAAACTACATCAAGTAGCAGAGGACATACTGTACAACATGATGAGTAAGTAATTATTTGGTCAAAGTATCAAAGGAAACGTACCGTTGGTTTACTGAATACAACAAGCATGCCACGCTGGGGAGTGTAGGGTGCAAGGGAATGACCCAAACGCTGATAACAGCATTTGAACAGCACACTCCTGTAGTTCAATTAATAAGAGATATGAGATGAATTGCGCCTCGCATGGAAAGTGGACGAGAGCAGGCGGCAGCAGCAGGGGGCGTGAAAAAAAAAAACTGCGGTCAAGTCGGACAGTTTTCAGCTGCCTTTAAAGAATAAACAGGAAGTCAAAGAAACAGATCTGTAGGCTACTTGTAGATTTCAGACCTCGTTCGGATTTATTCATGTGCGTTTGTCAATATATATTAATGTGGAAATGTGCATTTTGTGTCTGCCTGTGAAACACTCTGCTGCTCCTTTTTGATATGTTGTATAAATAACCTTTATTACTATCAATCACATAAGATATGTTTTTAGATTACACATGTACAACATATGAGACTAATAGACAACAATCTAGCGTTAAGTATTACAATTACACAGAAAAGTAGGACTTTCTACAAAACGTGATGTTTGTTGTCAAATCTAAGAGTCAATCAGCTCTTTGATCTGACGACAGCCAGGCGTTTCCCATCATGCCCTGGGTCATGCAGATGGTGGAGAGCAACTAGAAATGTGTCCAGAGGGTGACAAAGCCTATTTATAATACAACAAATATTATCTACATTTCTTAGTTAGCTTTATCTAGGCAAAGCTCTATTTTTCAGTCCCTATGGAGGAAATAGCCGACATGCCTGATTACTTTCTCTTCTTGCTCTTCCCAAGTAGAGTTTTAAATAGCCGATGTGATTACAAAAAACACTTTTATTTATTTATTTTTTGAATCAAATCTTGCTCATCGCTTGTTCACACAGTCAAGTCTACCAGTACCTCCCTGGGTGATTTGAGCCTGGGCTTCCACAATTATATGAAATCAGCATGCCAACCTAAATGCAAATATATGCATGACTAATGAGTAGACAACAACAAACAGTTGCTGCAAAAAGTAAAGGTGATAAGAGCAGTGGATAGGTGGTGAATATCACTATGTAATGCAATCTTAAACAATACCAACACAAACTATGCTGTGGCTTCAAAAAATCCTGGTTTGAATCAAATCTCTCTGACTCAGTTTCAACGCACACCGAACATTATAAGCTTTACAAAAAGTAGTGCTTATTTCAGGGATGTTGCATTAGATTTACTATATACTGAGGATTCTTTTATTCATCCGCCCTCAGTAGTTTGCATTACTACGACTCTGGCAAGAGGTTCAGTTTCTACCCCATGCAAAACAAAATCTGTTTGATACCAAGTTCAAGTTTCTGGCTATGATTCTTCCATGATTAGATTTACAGCTGACCAAAATCTTGCTTTAATCTAAAATACATTTAACACCCCATTACAGCCTAAACACACCCTCGTCAGAAATTCCAAAGATGCATTCAAACCTAAACAAAAACACAAGTCTTGTTTTAATGACAAATATAAGTGGGGGGCTGGATTATTGTACACATTCAAGTGGTTTAGTGTTAAACTTTGCTTAAAAAATAATGTAAGTTCCCTAAACCTAACATAAACCATAACCAGAGTGGTTTAACAAGCCTATTCTAATTCCAGAAAGTGCCGTTAAATTACAAACGGTCTAACATAAAGTCCAGCATGTGTTATTCTCTCACAATTCTTTTATGGTAGAGGACCGTAACGTTCTCATTCTGTGGAGTTTTTGCTCATCTGGAAAAATTGTATGACTGCACTGAGAGATGCACACGGTGCATAAGTCAACCTTTGAGTTAACAATAGGAGGTATTGTCATTCCTGTCAGGTCTGGGTGTAATTGCAATATTTTTAGTGATCTGACTTTGACACTCCCTTTTCAACAATGACAGTATAGTAATTGCTTTGAGAAGTCATGGTTGAGCTTTTCAATGATATCAAAATACCACCACCCTCCCCCACCCACCTCACTCTACTCAGCATCCTGTCTATCTACAATGAAGTGCTATTACTGACGCCTTTCATTCACTCAACCATGAGGCTACACCACTGTCAGACCCACTGCAGTTTTTCAGCATGGCCCCAGAGAAACACGGTCTTCGGCTTTGTGTAATCAAAGAGACAAATATTGAGTGTGGTTAGAGGCACATCAATTTTCAAATTAGATTTTTTTTCATGTTTTTTCATGCCCCATCTGTAAAAAAGATAATTTCAGCTTTTACTAATCTAAAATTGATAGCTAAAAATGAATACATTAGAAAATAATCTTTTTTCACCTACTGTATGTATTTGAGAAAATGTATCTGCAGCTATTTATATAATCTCATTTTGTCATTTTTCTATAAAAAAAAAAATAACTCCTTTGTTCCAGCTTCTCAATTGTGAAGATGTCTTGCTTTTATTTCTTTTATGTGATATTGAGTTAAGAATCTTAAGGTATTGAACTGTTGGTGAGACAAAACAGGCAATTTGAAGACTATCATCTTCAGGTTCTTGAGAGTTGTTAAGGGCATCCTTTTACTATTTTATCACATTCTATTAACCCACGACTAATTGAGAAAGTAAAACAGATTGATCATCAATAAAAATAATTGTTCGTTAGTTTTGTTGAATCTGTGTATAATATTGACTGAATTAGATGCTTTTATTATTACATCAGATAAACACTATCCATGCCATTGTAATTGCCATGTCATCCAACATCCTGAGATTGTTATCCTATAAAATATTGAATCACCCAAATCCTGTGCTTTGACTATAATTCATCACGGAATAATTAAAAATGAACTCAAACTTGACACTGTTCACTTTTTAACAAAACATCACTATGGGGAACAGTCCCTGTTTTCACTGAAGGGCTGGCAGTGGCAAATGTAATTAGATGGAGAGAATTCCTCCAGGTGTTTAATGGCTGCTCGCAAGGTCAGCACAGCCATGTTTAGGATGCCATTCAGGCGTGAAGAGGAGGAGCCGGGCCTGGTTGACTGGTGGTGTGAGCATTGTCGTGCCCTCAGGTGACTCACATGAGATCCAACCCCACCCCTCTCCCATTGTTGTAAAATTTGACAGCAAATCAAATGGGAGCGTTGTCTGTCTAAACGCATTACCAGCGCGCTGTTCTGGGTTATTGAGAGAGGCTGTGCTCCTGCTTTCCCTAACGTTCTCGTTGTGATATATAGACAAGTCCGTGAGATTACAGCTGCATCCTGGCATATACAACCAACAAGACTGATTAACCTTGAAGACCTGGGGCTCAGTGTAGCAAGGGAGCGGGAAGAACACCAGTGTCAAAACGTAAATGAAACAGACCTGTTGGAGGAGCCGGAAGAGGGCCATGCCTGCAAGATGGGAAGGGAGGGGAATCTAAAGTGAATCTTTAAGCAGTTTGTTTGGTTCTGCTTTGCGGCAGATACTCTGGAGAGAGGCTTCCCATCAGTCCTGCTCTCACCTTGGCCAGTGTCTGCCAGCTTGGTCTGCTTGTCACATTTGAGTAGTTGCTATGGGACTAGTCCACTGAGGCCCTGTCATAGACCACAGAGAGCAAGGCCCTCTCATCCATCACACAGATGAGCAACACACACCACAGGTACCTCTCTCCAATGATGGCCAGAGATCTAAATTCTTTTGACATGGATTTTTATGCAGGGAATAGCTGGATGATTGTAATCACTTCACAAACAGGTGACTTGATTGCTCATTGGTGGCTGCCATATTGATAGAAGGCTTTTTGGTAGAACTTCAGATATAACGTACAGTTAGCACCTCAAGTGAGAATAATGAACCTAAATGCGATGACATGACATTTAAAAATTCTGCATCTGTAAGGACTCGAGATGTCTCGTATGAATAGCTAGACTTGATTACACCCATAATATTGCAGTTACCAATCTTGTAACCTGATCCAGTTTCCATGAATGTCAATCACATACTTACTTACTTATTGGAGATACTATATATGGAGATTTATAAAGGCAAAGAAATGCTTCCAAATGAAGAAGATTAAGCGTAAAACCTAGCTATAGTCAAATGACACTTTATGTTTTGCCTTTCTTCACAGTCCAAACCAGCTTTTTAGCACTATAAATCCCAATATTTCTGATCTCAAAAATTAACCTACAAATGACACTTGGTTGAGTTAGGTTATCCATGACAGTTAATATACAGAAACGTGTTTTATTGTTATTTGTTATGTTCTTTTGTTATAAATATATATATATAATATAAAGTTGGCTCAGACCGATCCAACCCTTACTTTATTTCACCACCAACCCGGAACAACACCCAAAAAACTATTTTAACCGCTTTGTTATCATTTATAGTTGTTAGTTGATAGTGGCATATTAAAAAACACTATTAAAATGTTGAAGAAATAAATAATTATATTTATTCTGCTATCCCTATAGAAAAAAGTCACAGTAGAATTTAAAGGATTAACAGGATGTATTTTTAAATAATCCAAAATATATCTGAGTTAGCTGCTAGCTCCGTTAGTTTTTTAGCTTTGTAAGCTTCATTGGCTCTGTTAGTGTTCGCTCTGCTGCCAACCGGCTGCTAACGACTATGTAGCTCTCCTCACAGTCATAGTTACTGTAGAAACAGAATGAGAAGACGTGCTCTGTTGTTGTAGCACAGGTTCAGTTTGTCATTTGCTTAGCAATACTTGTACATTTGTACATTCATACAAAAATGCCTTGTGTTTGAGATATCTGATCATCCCAAACACATTTTCTATCGGCCCTGGAACAACGAGACGCCATTAGTCTCAAACCCTGATAACACCTGTGACTCATGTTAAAGTTAGCTGCCGTACAGCATTTCAATCATGAAACATGTCAAACGCAGACGACACACCATGGACATAAAGAAAAGGATCATGTAAATCTGAAAGACAGCTCCTTGACGGAACAATGGTGCTGTTATTTCAGGCTTCTTTGTTGTAATAGATGATGTAGAACAATGACTATCATGCCTCAGTAACCAAACAATAGTAGTATCAGTGACAAAGACACTCACCTCGTACAAACACAATACTGAGCAGATTTGTCTCAACAAATACATTTACATACTCATGGATTAATTTGCGTGAATCCATGAGTATGTGTTACACCTCTGTGTCTGTCCACGGCTATTCTCGCATTGTGGTGCAGCAAACTGCAAAATATATTGGGTGCCCAGGAATGGCTGCATGCTCAAGAACCCCCCTGGTTGCAGTGACTCACACTTTCTCACACCTTTTATTGCCTTTTTGATACTGCCATTGACTGCCTGCTGACTGAGTATGCTCTCTTTTGGTGGGTAGGACGGTGTGTTTGGCTAACAGCTAATGGAACCACCAGCACACACAATGCTGAGTAAATAGCTGACACTCAACTGCTGCAAAGCGGAAAGACAGCTTGTCAAGTTTAATTTTGTTTTTGGCAAGGTGGCATGAGTTGTTATATGATAACTTCGAGCCGATTGCCTGAAATATATGGGATGGTGTTTGAAAACCGGGCTGCCAGTCTTGCTGATAAATAAATATTGTGCTTTATTATAGCGCTACCTTTATCATTTGAAATCTGATTCAGAGTCTATTCGAATTTGTCACTACTGTAGCCTGGGAACTAACAAGAGATCAGAGACCATGAACTAATGTAACAGCATTCTACCAAGAGAATAATGGGAACTCATGCTGAATCATCTGCGAACATGGTGAGATAATTGCCACGTGGGAGACCCAAAGAGAATGTAGCAATAATAAAGTCTGGGGAGCAGGAGTTCTGTCTCTGTCTGGTAAGTAAAGAGTGAAATGCCATGTGACTTGGCCATGCATCAGGTAAAGAACCTAAAGGTTTATTCGAGGCACCATTATGTGAAAGTGTGAGCTTGCTTGGTTTAACAGGAGGTCAATTATAATGGAGTCGTGCTCAGGTTGTCACCACAAAGTGCATAATCAAGGGGTACTGCTGGGCTAACCGCTAATCCATAGCTGTGCACTTAAGCGTGCCAGGCTTGTAGCCATGGATTGCAGTTCAATGTGTGCCCATGGTCCGGGTCTAAACCAAGGACCTCTGGGTGTGTGTGGGTTGGGAGTGTGTCTGTGTGCATGTGTGCATGCGTTTAAGCATGATTCCCTATCGAAAAAGACCAGCTGTCATTCAAGTAGCTTATAAACACAATATAAGCCTTCAATACAGGTGAATGTCAGCATAAGATTGTCTTAAAAGCCACCTTTAATCAGCAAGCCATCCTCTTGGAGATAAGTCGGCTTTGATGATAGTGACTTTACTCAGCACGTCACAAAACAGGTCAAGCTTTTTGTATGAGGACTTAGACATGTATGACTTTAATTAAGAGGAAGACAGTACCATTTTTCAAGCAGTGATATGAGTGCATCTGCTCACTCGTTAAAGAATATTAATAAATGAGAACATCAGTGGAAGGTTTAGAATCATTTGGAACAGGCTTTGTTTAAGACACAAGTAAAAAGAGGGTAATCATAGTTAATGGTGTGTTATTGGAAGGTGTGATTTGTCTTCTCTTTAAATCCATTAGAAATAAAAATCAATTGCAATTTACTAACTACTTCAATTGAAGAAAGTCAATTAACTATAAATAATAATAATACACTCACATTTGTTATTAAAAAAAAAATCAGGGTTCAGAAGTGAAACATACTGTGAATGAACACATTATTCCAATTCTATCAATTGTATATTTTAGAAAAGGATGATTGTTGACCATCATTTGAAGCCATTTTTAAGATGGGTAAAATGTTTGCGAATCTTAAAAAGCTTAAACAAAAATAACACAACCTCTAATCACCTCTGTTTTCCAAAGCAAGTTTGATCTGAACACGGTTTCTCAGAATCTGTGATCATTCCACTGAGCTCTCAAATTTGATATGTTCCTCCAAAGTATCTGCATGATATACACAGAAAGATCTCTGATCTGTTTCCGTGTTCAATCTCCTCCCTGCCGACTGCATTCCCACTGTGAGCCTACAGCCAAATCAGAGCAGCACATCTGCCCACACAGGTCCACGGCAAGGTCTAGTACCCAGTAGTACAGTGCCAAATTGCCCACTGTGATACACAACTTTCTGCTTCTTACAGCCTGGGACATAACTTAAATCAACTCCAGCTGAAAACCTAAGATATTTTACTTGTCATTCTATTTTGGGAGACATTTGGCCTGTCAGCCTCAGCTCAATATCCTACTGATGTGCATCATGTCTCCACTTAAATTTGCCTTCCATGAAGACAGTCTAAATGGGTCAGAACCCTGCTGGAGATTAGCCTTGAACAGCTTGAAAAGCGAAAGAGAAAAGAGAAACCATTCATCGAGCCAACAACCTGAGAGTCCAAGAGAATATAAAAACAAATGAGGATACAAAGAAAGCACTTCAGAGACGTGTAAGGTTTCCAAAAACAAATGAAATTGAGCAACTGCTACATGAAGTTTGAATAATGAACAGTTGCGCAACAAGAGCTTCAGACCAGCTTTCCAAGGTCATTTTCCCACCGCTGTGTGTGTATGTGTGTGTCTACATCCACGTGCGTGTGGATGTGCACAGATGTGACTAAGCTCTTACAAGTGTGCGTGGGTGTGCTCGTGTGTGGTAAATCGCCTCTGGCGATGCCTGGAAAAATGTTAAAGCTAGAGTATGGGACTTTTGCATATAAATGAACGTCCGTTACATTCAAGCCCCCGCCAAACGATTTCACACAATGCTGATTAAGCCTTCCGCCGCCAGGGAAAGCTCGCTGTATTTCTCAGTAGACCGGAGTTGTGGTGGCTGTGGCAACATTTTATTAACTCCACAATACCGTTGTTATATCAGCAGTACACAAAGTGCCATCAACCAACCTTGCTCATTCTCCTATAGTTCTTCACAGCATATGGCTGCCTATTGTATATGCTATATGTTTTCCCAAAACATTTAAGGATAGAGTAAAAAAAAAAAAAATCCATGACTTTTGCATTATCAAGAAAAAGCACAAGGAAAGAACTTCATCACAATGACATGAAATGCACAGTAGACAACAGCGCAACAATAAAAAGGTGTTCATATTTTCTTGTGCTCGTTAGCCTGAGATTATTTTTAGCCATTTCTAAAGAGCTTTTCTGTCCTAAGGGCACAAGCCACAGGTTATATTTGCTGCGTGAGTTTCTACACCAGCTTCACAATCGGTAAATGTTTGCTTTATAGGGTACACCAATGCAGCATTATTTTACTTTGCCTCTTCTTTCCACACTATTAATTATTATTTTATCAGTACAACTTCTCCACAAAAAAACATAGAATGAATCCTTCTTTCAGAAATACGTTTCTTGGCTATTCAAACAAATAACAATCAGCAGGGTTAGATTCACCATGCTTGGCCTTAGCCCTCTGTCTTGCCTCTAGAGTTTTCATCACCTGCTGCAGAGAATACCCCTAACCCATGGAACCAGGATCATTGGTTTTGACAGGCCTTACTACAGAACCCTATCAGATAAGCTGAACTATCTCTTGACCAATATGGGGTCTCAGTATCTCCAAAACCTATAATGAGAAAACCGAGATGGAATTTGAGACTCAGCATGACCGGAAGGATTAGTGTGCAGCCCAAGACTTCTCTTGCCACAAAGATGTCAGTTGGATTTGAGCTGGAGGGGGGCTTGAAGGTGGGTTTTCTATGATGACCTACATTTCTCCTAAACTGGTTGCAATGCAGGGACTTAGGACATGACCAACGTCTAATAATGTTGCTGCCTCCAGAAATGGAACTGGGCTGTAAGTAGGATTCAGTCAGCACTAATTTACCAGGGCTACAGGACGAGAAATAGTTAGGGCCCTATTTAAACCATCTATGGGGCATGGCCTAATGTGCATTTAAGGGGTGTCCTACACCACTTTTGCTAGGTAAACGGTTCAGAATCTGGATGATTCAGAATCTGGGTGCAAAGTAAGGTTCAAGGGGCAAAGGACTCCGTTGAAAACAACAATGGCGGCTTGCAAAGAGCTTAGTATAGATGCTGCAATAGCATCAGTTATATCAGAACTGGAGAGTTGCTCTTCATTGTAAGAACAGCGAAGATTGGCTCTGAAGGCTTTTTACGATGGACCACATGTTTTCGCTCTTCTCCAGACTTGCTTCGGAAAGAGTTTGAAAGATTTTTTGAAAGTGCCTGCCCATTTCCAATGATGGCTTCTCAGATGGCTCTGTCTAACAAATATCTGGCGGGTCAGGTTACACGGGTTGTATTAAGTCTCTTAATTAATCGTAGGGTGTTATGGGTGTAACATGAATTTAACTAATCAGTGTCGTCTCCCAATCCCTTTAAAAGCCTGCATCTTGCTATTTAAATGGTGAATTTGGCAAATTGGAGAAGCGGTTCTTGCAGTGAAAAATATTTTTTAAAGACTAAACGCAAACAAATATGGATTGAATCAGAATACTTCGTTAGATATTAACATGACGTGATTTGAGAAATGATTACATCCATATTTTTTCAATAAATTCTGAGTTTTGGACTTAGCAATGCTCTGGAGTTATTGGAAATGTCTGGATCTGGATGGTTGTGTGCAACATCCAAATGCTCATGGACATAGATGAGGAATATTAGTTTTCCTTGACATAAAAAGAAAACATTTCCACCATAAATTGTTGCATAAAAGTTCACCAGAACGACGCAGAATTTCTGTTGTGATCCCGCGTATGTCGGTGCATATTACTGGCTGAATAACGTGCCCTCTCTTTAAATAGCAGGAAAATACTGCGCCATTGACTTTAGACCAGATTTTCACTTTCTACTGCCTCAAGAAAGCGAAGCATTGACAATGGGCCTCACCACACCTCATTTTACACCAACACGCCCATGGGCGCACAGATGGGCAAACAGATGGGTGCAAGTACATTTCCTTCTTACACAACTTGAAAGCTGGGCATGAAAATGACACTGCATCGGTCTGAAACTAGCAAAGACAGTTGCACTGCGCCGTGTGCTGCTTTGTGAAAAACAAGGCCCTTTATATTTGTGTTAAATTTGTTTGGGTCAACAGCATTAACAATGTAAATGCTACAGTGACCGGCTTTCTCGACCATTTAGGTGATGTTTCTCAGTTGCAGGATGGTGATTTTTAATTGAACTATGCACACTGTTTGCTCAAAAGACTGTGCATACATGGACACACACCCACACAGCAACACACACACACATAAATTCATTCACTACTTCTGGCCTTGAGCTCCGTCAGCCCTGTGGCGCATCGTGTTGATAAGCAGAGGAGCGCTGCTATCACATGGCCTCACCCCTCTAGAGAGAAAGAATTGCCAGAATATGAAAAATAACTGTAATTTTAATGAATAATAGACTATCCTCCATACACACACACATGCACACACACACATTTGAGGATTGTTTTAACACACTGAATGATAGGCTGGGCTCAAGTCCCGCAGCACATTGTAGAAAGTGAAGGTTCACATTCAAGTGAGTTTCTGTGGTCCTCACCAGGTACAATTGCCTGCAGCCAAGTGACTATTTAAAAGATGAAAAAAAAAAAAAGCAAATCCGGAAAATTTCTATTCTTTCTGCATATTCCATGTGACCCAGTATTCATGAGTGATTATATGAGTTGGAATTTACAAGTATCTTTACTTTTTCTAACTATTAAACTATTAAAGAATTGTTGATGAATAAAAAGCTGCAAGATTAAGACGATAACACTTGATCTGTTATGTATCACATTTTGAGAGCACAGCTTATTCATTGCTTGATTTTAGCCTTCTTAGCTTAAGATTCTGCGCATTAGTATTCGACAAAAATGTCATTTTACAGCCTTTTCTCTATGTTCAAAAAGCCCACATGAAAACTACAGTATCGCTCGTCTCTCGGTTGTTTTCAGTGTGAATAGCAGCATGAAGGCGAACCTTTGGCAGTCTCTCAAATGCATCCTGTGCCCTTGAAAATCAAGAATGGCCTGTTCACACAGCAACTTATCTCCCAAAGTGAAGCTGACGTCTAATCAACACCTGCAACCCTTCCCTTTGCCGCGTGTCCAAGTGAGACTTCAAAAGTTGTGCCAAGCCACACGCTTCCCGCTGTGTGAGAGACAAGTCATTGTGGTGGAGGGGAAAAGGGAGAGAGATTTCTCATCAAAGCCCCCCAAAAACTGATGTTATTTTTCGCCATATGCATTGGATAGCATACTTGCGATGTGTTGTTGACTCCTCATGTCCCTTTGAGTTGGGAGGAGGCTCGTCTCACAGCCTATTCTCCTACAGGGATTTTGGTCCACATTGTTATATTACACAGTCTTTAGGTACCTCCTTTTTTTCCTGCTTTTGCCTTCCATACACCTGAAGAAAAGAAGTAAATCTGTTTCTGTTCGTGATCCAATATGTCGCTTTCTCCTAACGACCTTCATGGCACCTGATCCATTTCCCTTCCAGCCTGCAAAATGCACACGTGCTTTGTGTCACACAATGCTTGATTGACCATGCTGCATGGTTGATGTACAGTACAATGCATTGTTGTCTTAGGGGCCAAAATGCCTGTGCGATCATATCAGGGTGTTGCATTATCTGTCGCTTGAAATGGCACCCTAGAGATCAGTCGTCATATTGCTTGCGCCTTTTAATAAGCCACACCTCCTCTGTCACCAGTCAACAGTGAAGATGAATACAGTCTTTGTCAAGCAGGCTCAGTGTTAAAATGGGGAAAGGAGCTTATCAGCCTGATGCTGCTTGCGTGAAATAATCAATTACAGGTGCCTATGAGTGACCTTGAAACGTATTGAATCAGAAGAATGAGAGGATTTGAATTGCACACACTCGTGTAATACTGCCAAGGATTCTCGACACACTGTGCTGGAAACAGACTGAATGAGGCTGTGTGGATATATTTTTCCCCTGCCCAAACCTAATATCTTCCTGAAATACATCGTCTCCCCTGGCCTTATCTCCCTCTCTGCTCTTTCAGCTGTAATTGTCGATGAGAAGCTTTTGGTGTTGCTGTTCCACCAGCAATAGCATGCAGAACGTGTATCCATCAATCTGTTCAGTTCTCCCTGAGCAGTTCCCTCACAGAATCCATTTAGGGCTTTTCTTATTGAGTGGAGTGTAGTGCAGTCCTTCTGGGGGCTTCAGCTCTCTAACCTAGTTCCCCCCTCTGTGTCTTTTCAAAGAACCTGTTCCCACTTGTGAATACATGTGCTCACTAGATAGAAACAGAAGAAAGGCCAGTGATAGTGGAGGCTGAGATTAATTAAGTGTGGATATCTGTTCATTATCTTTTCACGTAGACTTACAAGTAATACCTTGCACAGTGCATTTCTAGCTGCTGTAAATTGCTGCTACTCTTAGGGATATCAATACACGTTTACACCCAATTAAGTAAATGACTGGTTTATACATCTAAATACATATGAAGATTTGGTGTGCCTTATTAATGAAGCCGTCCTCGCAGTACACTCCTGTCCATAATGAGCTGAAAACGCGTTTCAAAACAGGAATTTCTGTTTACTTCAAGACTCTCATACGACTCTTGAAAGAGCTGTTTACTCTCTTTAGTGTAGCTTCCATAGATGAAGGTAGCTGTAACTGGGGAAACAATGTTTTTTGTCATAGTTGTAGTTACGACACATTTTACAAAACAAATGCATTTTGAAACAGGAGACATAGCAGGCTGTTCAGGCCCGTTCTACGTGTGTTGCCTTAATTGGTGTGTCAGTGACTATCATAGTTTTGAACATGTTGTACGTTGAGAGCAACATTAAATATGCATGCACCAGTCAGTAGAATGCAGGGATTTGCTGTATTACCATCAAAATGTGCAGTCGGTACTCGTCCTCACCGCGTAATTATGTATGAAATGTACAGAAAGGTACTTTACTGTGCTGGTCACACTTGAACAACCTACTCACAGCCCTTTATGTAACCACTCTAGTAATTCGAGTGTAGTATCTTTATTTCAATTATTCATTTCAATTGTTCCCCGGTAACTTTCTAAGTGTGGTTAAGGTGTTTGAAATATTTCAAATGTGTGTGAAGGTGCACAGCTCTTTATGAGCTTTAAGAAGAATGATACACTTGAATGAACACAGCAGAGAAGGGAGAAGGAATTGTTATTGCAAGATGTACTGTGTGTGCATGTTTTTATTTTGGAGAATTAAGCACGATTAACTGACGCTGAACTTTTTGTAAAACAAAGCAATCTCGTTTATATGAAGCCCTGTTTTCTTTCCCAGGCCTTCTCTCCAGAAAAAAGCAATGATGTAGATTAGTTGCTAGCAAGGTGAGGATGTTTGAAGAGGAACTCATTAAAATAGCTCCTTCACTGAGGAAGAATAATTGTAAGTCTTGTTGCAATGGAGGACTTTGATCCAATTAAGCGTGATATCAGCAGTCCAAGGTAGACTGAGTTGTGTGCTGTAACTGAAAATACAGTCTCCCTCTCAAATTGAAGAAGATGAAAAAATGGGTCCCACCATATGTATTTGTCCCAGACTCAAAGATCAAAGGAAACTTTACATACGCAGTCGTGTCTCAATACAGTGTAGTTCTTTTTCCATCTTAGAAGATACATATTTGGAGAAAGGCATTGCATGTGTTTGCACAGAAAAATTTAAACTCATCTAAAGAACACTAATAAATCCACAAAAATATCTTTAATCTGCTTAAATACAGTCCTTCCAAAAGTCAAATAGTAATTAAAAGGAGCAGTCTGGATGTTTTAACACATTACGTTGCATAACTACTCATTTTCAGTGGCTTGCACATTAGCATTAGGGTGAGGCTATAATTCCTGTAAATCGAGGATCTCCCAGCCATGACGAAAGCAGTGACCTGACAAACAAATCAAGAAGCAGGATGCAGTACTGGTATAAAACCTAAAAGCTAATTTGCATTTAATTGCAGCCTGATACATCAACAGGATTGATTGTGTCTGTTCAGAAGCCCTGGAGAGAGTTCTAAGAGTAGAGCAAACCTTTCTTAGTTTGCGGATGGTTGAAAATGTTCTCATTCTTGTTGCTTTTTTTAACCTTATTTGATGTTGTTCGTCTACAATGACCAGAGTCCGAGCGGCTAATGTCCATATATTGATATCACTACGGGCGAGTACTCTTACATCTTCAGCAAAAAAAATGCAGCCTTCTCTTTAAGTAACCTGACCTTTAATCAGCCACTTACATGTGCAGAAGTAATCGTTATGTCATTGGCATTGATCAACTAATCACTCAATCTCCTACAGATGCATTATGGTCGCTTTGTGCCACTGGGCAGCTCCTTGTTGTACATTCAAAGAACTCTTCTACTAACGCCGCACTAAAGGATTCTGTCAATCAGAAATGTCCCAGTCCTGCAGCATTCCCTGCAGCTTGACTTTTCTTCCCTGTCTGCGAGTTTGTGTTCCTCCAGCGTTCCTCTGTTAGCAGGCCCTATGGTGCTTGCCGCTTCCTTGCGGCCTCTCCATTAGGCGCCTAACAGAGCGTTGGGCTGCGGCTGCTTTCTCCCTCAATGCCTCCATCTCCCTGTCGCCCTTCAGGTCTCATCGCCCTCGCAATGGAGGATCCATCCGCCATGATCCCAGGACACATACTGTCCTCCATTACCCATCCTCACAGCCCACTGCATTCAGATCCCACTTCCAGGACCCATACATGAGCATGTTTGCATGTGTGTGAATTTGTGGGGATGTGTGTGGATGAGTGTGAGTGACTCCGCAACCATGGACAGTAAGTCACACCTAGTTACGCTAACCCAACACACACACACACACACACACACACACACACAGAGAGAAAGAGAGGGGGAGAGAGGGGAGGGGGAAGGAGAGAGGTATCAATAGGCCATTTCAAAGGGTTTTGTTTTTAGCTTGGATGAAGTCCATCTGTATATTCCTCACACATTAACTGAATGAAAGACCTTCAGCAGTGACAACTCACACCCGTGAGCCACCACATAAACACTGAACATCTGCCATAAGCACTCCCAAGTCAACCATTAACATTGTTGAATAGTTTGCAATGAGCATGTTTTCTGGGGAAAAAAAAACTGTCTGAAAGGCAAAATATGTGATTTTTTACTTTTTCCTAATATTTCAACAGCTTTCAGCACCACTACTGTTTATTTGTTGTTTTTTTCTCCAATATTTTAGTATTGTTTGTGTACTGTATATCCCTTTCCTTGTTCGATACTGAAAATCTAAACATTAAGGTGTTTTTTTTCTATGTGTTGACATTTCAGGTAGATGTTATAGATCTTCAGTTTTGTTTTATGGTCCACATCTATTTATATTCAGTCTGTTCTCTATTTATGGATGTAAATATGTACGTTTGGTCATTCTTACTTTTGCAAAAGATTGGAAAATGTGCCAACGCTACAATGCTCCTCTCATTCAAATCAGATCACTCTGTCGTTGCCTAGAGTCACAAACACCCCAAAACGGAGATAACAAATTGTTTTATCCATAGGATCCAATTAAAAACTGTGAAATCCCTGACAGTCATTTGGTGTCTTGGATGCTTATCTCCACTGAGCGCACAAGTGATTGTACTTGCCAATGAACTCCAGGAAATAAGAGTGATGAGAGAAGCTAGAATCATAACGCACTTCCAGTTAAAGAGCGTAATGAGGAATAGAATATTATGATAAAATCAAAAGTGGAGGTTGTAAAAGTGGAGTGTGTATACTATTAAAAGATAACAAAAAGCATTTAAGGATCTCCAACAAAAATTGGGACTTGGTTTGTTTTTAGCCACACTGGTTGCTTGGCTCTAGGGAACTGACTGTCGGTCAATGGACCACTTTGGTCCAGACAGAAATATCTCCACAACTTTATGATTCTCAGAGTTTAAATTGAACTGACTTTGGTGAACCCCTGATGTTACCAATAGCCCCACCAGGAGGTCAGATATTTCACTTATCCTGTGAAATAACTCAACATCTACCTGATGGATTGATACATAATTCGGTAGAGATACCCATAGTCAGTGCATTGATGTACTATAAAGTCTTTGGTGATACATTAACTTTTACGCCAGAGGTTGACATTTTTGGTTCGAAAATAGGATCAAGGAGGATGAAATTAAATTTTGGGATGAGATTTGGAAGAAATATGCAATGCTACGTTACAATGAACGGCAATGAAAGTTATTTTTAAACCTTTTTGACAACATACACACACACACACAGGCAGAGCACACACCATCGGCCTCTGACTTCATGACGACCGCAACAGTCAATATTCATTTTGGAACGCCTTAGGTTGTATTTTGGGACGGCAACACATTTTTAATGAGAGCCCTGAACTGGACATCTCTTGCCGACGTGTTAAAACTAGTAGTATTTTTTATTTTTTTCACAAATGGATCTATGTAGTGGAACGACTGACTCATTAGGGCAAAGCATTTTTTCCGTGTGAGTGCTCTTTATTTTTGTGCACACTGCAAGTTATCTGAAACAGCATTCGGTTCATATTGAATTGATTGGCTCCTTGGATTTCCAGTGTTTCCCCGACATGGGGCCGTCTGTGGCACACCACCACATTTTTACCCTGCCACAGAATCATAAATAATAAAAATCCATTATGAATTGTTGAATCAATTCATAAAGTTGAGAAACAGCGTTGCATTTTACAGCAGTTTGACAACACCAAAGGGTAAAGTTTGAGGGGTGTTTCTCACTGGTGTATTACCACCAACCAACACTTCACCCATTCCAACAGAATTATTTAATAAAGGAAGATAATCCAGATGGGTATAGTTTACCGACACAAAAGCAATCCTCAATAACTATGCTCATTGTTTGAATGGTATTATATCCACCGCAAAATTATACTCTAACAGACAAAACATCCAGAAATCTCCGAATTTCAGAATGTGTGTCAGTGTAAAGGAGACCTGTCCATTAGGATAGCCTTACTATATATACCATCTACCTTCAAATATAAGGGGACTCTTTGGGCAATAATTAAGGTCCCTTCCAAAAGAATGTGGGGCTTTACTAAATACCAGGGGAGGGAGGGAAAGTTACACACATGCATGCCAAATGGATCATACATTATTGAATAGCATTTGAAATGCTGAAATCACCCTTAACTCTTCAGAGACTCTAAACTATTACCTATCCTCAATTCTCAGGGGAAACTCTGCATTTCAGCTTCAAACGGAGAAAAGAATTAAGGCTGAACAAAAGAATCTTGAGTTGACATCTAAAAAACAATAAGGTGAGGTAGTTTCAAAATGAATAACATCCTTTGAAAATTACAATGTTGTGGATTTTTGAACAATGTATTTGATAAGTCATGTACACAGTTTTCTGTCAGAGAAACAATAGAGAAAAGCAAAAAGCTCCAGTAAATGAATGCAATTCTTTCAGGTACAGTAGGCAGACTTTAGGTCAATATCTGGCTTGCGCAGCAGTACAGAAGGTCAGTGACATTTGTCTGTTGTGGTGGATGCAAAGGCTAACACTAGCATGCCTCAGGACACTGTGGCAGCTCCCACTTGGGTCAAGGTTTGCCATGTGATGCCATAGCTCATAATTTGGCTAATTATCTTGATCATATTGTTGTCTATTTCCACTTTAGAAAAGTTAAGCAAATTAAAGTTGTAAAACAAGCACATTTCAGTAATGTTGGCATCAAGTTTAACTGGGTTCAAACCTCACATGGCCCCCAAACATCCAGCTAAAATAAGAATCATGAACATCCTGCTTGCTTATACATCTTACATTAAATAGGGTTTTTAGGTACTGTGCCATGTATTTCTAAATACTATATAAAATCTTAAACTTCTTTAAGTGCAATAAAATATATAAGGAAGAGCTACCGCTTGATTAATTCAATGGCTTTTTAAAATGTGACCAAGCTGCATCCCATCTGTTGTCTCACAATGGGATGTTTTTCATGTTGATGAATGAAACACACATTTGAGAATCTGGAGTATAGCCCCATGTTTCCCCAGCAGGAATCCACTTTTATAGTTATTCAATGCTTAGTAATGATGCATACATAACCTTAATGTATTGGTGAGAATATCATATCACCCTGTTAACATCACTTAGTGAAAAAATAGATCCTTCAAATGTGGCACACAGCTAATTCGATGATGAAACATAAAATCTAAATTTGGCAGCTCTGTTACTGTAAACATCCATCCGCGTGCTCAGAAGCTGAGACCGAGTAGAGGCATACAATGAAAAGTAAGAGCAGCTGTGGGGAGAGGAGGCGGTTGTAGATTAAATGTGAGTGGCAGACAGGAGGGGAGTTAGACTGGCAGAGAGGTAGGTGGGTGTGGAGAAGATTCACACAGCCATGAGGAATTGCATAATGGCTGGGGACGGGAAGGAGAAGGCCTCAGCGGGTGGGGGTGCTTCCTGTGAATTACCAGCTACATTGATGAAGCGCTCGAGCAGCAGCATGCTAATGAAAGTCTTGATAAGACAACAGAGCAGGAGTCAAGCGCAAGTCCTCTGCTAAGGTGTAATTTCTGCACACCTATCCCTTTCCTGTCCTTTTAAAAGTGATGATGGAGAACCTCGATCAGGACTTTCACAGTATGAGATCATATAAAGGTACAGCTCCATATTAAATGAGCTCAGTTTAATAAAGTCTGTTCAGTCCATATGAGATAGTATGAGGTATGGGCTGAAAGAGTCCATCAGGGAAGGAACAGGTCATTCATCCTTGTGGGCCTTTCTCTGTTTTACGACATGCATAGTGCCTACTAGTGCTTCGTGTGTGAATGGCTACAATGTTGGTGGTTGATCGTCATGGACATAAAACATAGAGGCTAAGGAAAATCAATACCAGTGATGGAGACCGTTTACGGTTTCATTATTCCAGATTCATGACCTACCACCACCCCATGCTGTTGTCGCCCCCAGGCTAAGGCTCATTGTCACTCACATTTGCTCATTAAGTGCCAATCACACAGTACTCCAGGCTATAATTTTGCAAGCGCTTGGTGGTACTGCAGATGTCACATAATGATCCCCTGCCTACTTCCTGCATAATTCAATGTAGGTGCAGTTGACAGTTTACCCTTGACAGTGAACTCTTGTCACTGTGTAAACTGGTGGTGAATTGGGTCAAGCTCATGTTTTGCCGTTCAGTTTTCTTTGTGGACCGAATGAACATCCGTTGCATGTGTTTTAGCCTGTGGGTCTGTGTGCTGGTTACAATTCATAAGAACTAATGAGTATGCCCCGAAAAAAAATATCAGTGTAAACCTTCTGCTTTGATGACATACAATATTGTTAGAGACCTGAATTTCAGATTGTACACCACAAAGGACTCCGGTCTAATATGCATTTATTATCCCTTTATGTGCATGCAGTAGGAGCAGACATATGGCTAGCTCTGATATCACTGTAAGGACAGTTGAGTAGTGAGGGGTTGATATTGCTTCCTCCTCTTCATGCAACATTCGCAGTCAAGACCTTCAAAGAGTCAGCTGTAATAATATACAGATAAAGTTTCATCCAAGGGACACATCTGGGTTCAGACCTCAAGGCCCAGTCGAACTGAGGCTTCGAAAAGGACGTTTGTATGAAGATGGCAAAATGGCTGTATACGTAACAGCACAGTACAATTAAAAAAAAAACATTTCAAGGTTTCCATGGCTGGCTGTGATTAAATATGAAGCGGTGCCCCAGCATGGCAGTGAATGAAATGAAAAGTGTCATGTGTCAGCAGCCATGATTCCTGATTCTAATTGACAAGTTGTCATAGTTCAGGCATCTGGGAGGCAAATAAAATCATTCACAGCCAAGAGAGACAGAAACCTGGGAAAATCCATGCTTCCGTTCCAACAAGTTAAAAACACACAAATTGCAGCGATAAGACCATGTGAACATGCAAAGAGCCGAATGAGAATGCCCACAGGAGGTGGTTGCATTAATTTAATCACGACAGAAGCCTAAACCCATGATACTCGCCCCTGCAGGCTGCAATATTCATTGTACTTTACATTAGGACAAAAAGATCAGAGCACTATCATTATTCCATATTAATCAATGCACCCAGAAGGATTAACAAATGAGTTTTCTGATTTATATATAAATGACTCTCCACAAAAAATATTTTTCAATGCACACAAAAATAGTCTTCATTATATAAAAATGTTAACAATATCCACAAGATTCTCAAATATTATTGTAATGCACACACAAATATTTATTGTTTTAAAACAATGTAATAGAAATCCACAAATATCTATTTTCAACTTCTATCATTGGATGTTGTTACATTTATATACAAACTGTTGAACCTGCATTTACAAACGGCTTGTCATGTAGGAACTTCACTGCGATTGTGTGTGGGTGCTTTTAAGTCTCCACTGGTGATGCTCGAGGCAGTCTTTAAAATGTCAGTCCTAGTTGATATGGCAACACCCTACTGGTGGCAAGAGCAAATATGATTTAATATTGCAGGGCCCATAACACTGAGGGAAGCAAAACTAACTAGTGTCCTCTTAATGAAGAAGTCAGGCAATAATTGGCCTTTTTCCATCATTCTCTGAGCAACTGTGATCAGATTTTTTGCTGCACACGGTATGAGTCAGTGAACAGCGAAAATGAAAGTAGTTGGTTACCTCACTAAGAAGTTGAAGGTGTGCAGCCTGTCGCCTGCAGCTCTTCATCTAACAACTCACTGCAACGGCTCCTTGTTTCATTACTCTCTGCAATAGTTAAGACTGATCCGCTGTCAAAAAATGCAGAAAATGACCGCTGTCTTGTTTTGTAAATGCATTTTTCATGAACAATAGTGGTCAGTGTCAAGCTCGCTGACAAACCCATTGCATTTCCTGTAGGGGTGCAACGGATCACAAAAAACCACGTTTCGGATCATATCACGGTTTTGAGTTACAGATCAGATCAGGAATTTTTTATTTTATTTTAAATCAAGCCAATATAACTTTTAAGGATGCCCCAATTAGGGCGGGGTATGGCCTAAAATGTATATCATGCTAGGATGTTTAAGCACGGACTTTAACTGTGTGTATAACGGCATATTTGTTTTCCCTTAAATGTCAATGTAAATACTTCTTAATTTCAACCATCCAGAAGTCAACGTAAACTGTCAGAAATTCGAAAATGTTGTAATTGTCATATAGTGGTTATTTGCAGCAAGCACGCAATTCACATGAATAGGAAATAAATGAGTGTGTCTTTGTTTAAATACTTGCTTTGATTAAAAAATACTCAACGCAAATAATGCAATACTTTCATCATTACATTATTTGGTTACCTGATTCTGCGATAGTGTCTTCACTTTTATTTTGGAAGCCTTTATGATTGAAACTAGTAACAGACATAATGCTGCTATATTAATTGGCATGCATTATACAAACTTCAAATTGCAACACTAGCTTTACCGGACAGGTTAATATGAAGTTGCATGCAGTTGTTGTACTCAGTCAACAGGTGTTTTTGGATGAGGATACAGAGAGTGGACTGTTTGGAACAGGCATTGCATAATAGTGAACTGTGTAAACTGCTTTACCAGTACGTCTCCACTCATCTGATAGTTTGTGCGTTATATAAACTAGAAGGATATGAGTTATATCCAACCAGTATAATGTGCACAGAAGCACAGAAGTCTGTGTGTGTGTCTTTTTTTTACAGCCTGGTGCTGGCTGAGAAAGATTTAATCACAGTAACCACAATGAATCATTTCGTGTAATGGTGTCACTGCTGTTTGGCAGCACTTTTCAAATTAGAGGCTGCAGGTGGAAAATGCATATCTGTCCTGCTGCCTTGCCTCGAATGACTGCAGTGATGTAATAAACACAAGTTTTTCACCCACAAGCCGTTGTTGACAACACATACTGTACCAGTAAGAATTACGTATTGATCTTAGCTTATTATGCACTTCTTTAAGGCATTACTGCAACATAAAACTGTGTCTACCTGGGAGAATTCCTTGTCAAAGTGCATGCTCACATTATGTAGCATTGTTATGCAGTTGCTGTGCATTCCCATCACATATTTCATTTGTGATCATCTCGCATAAATAATTCAAGTGAGTGACGTGGTAAAAATGTTGATTCTCAGTGCAATGTCAATGACCCAATCTTCATCAAAATACCAATATGCCTTGCATGTCCAGGGCACAAATGCTTAAAAAGATTTTATCTTCACTGCTATAAAAATATAGCACTTGCTGGGTAAAGCTTGTCACAGTACAGCTCCAGAACTTCAGAGCTGAAACAATATCAGATAAACTACTTTGATAAAAAAAAAAAAAAATGACCATTCAAAGTCATTTTTCTGGCAAAAATGTCAAACACTCACTGGTTCCAGCTGCTCATATGTGAGGACATGCTGCTGTTCTTTGTCACAGTTGACTGAGTGTCTTCAGGTTTTGGACTATTGGCTGCACAAAACAAGACATTTTCTGACATTTTGTAGACAAAACAATTAATCAAGAAAAGAGTTAATATTAAATAAGCAATAGTTGCAGCCCTACTAAATCCACACTCATAATAGCTCCCATCATGCATGAAATGTATCCTTTTCATGCAGTTTTGGCCACAAATTTAGCTATTTGACATATTTCATTCTTTTGAATGCTAACATTGCAAACAAATCAAATTTTCCTTGTGTACAAACCTGACAACTAGACCTGAGAGAAGCACTAAATTGAAGCTCATGAAGAGTCTAATAGTCTTACTAAGTGCTTTGCGAAAAAAAAAGTTATCAGGCTTCACAACCTGTGCCAAAACAACCTCATGAAAGGGCACAGCTTGTGTGAAATAGAGCAACCATTATGCATTATAACCCTAGTTTCACAAACACAGAGAGAGCCCTTCAACCAGCTTTTCTGCCTTTTCCATTATTTGATGCAGACATAATGGATAAATAACAGAATCACAGACTTTCCATCAGGAAAGATGAGCTTTAACGTTGTTTGGTTAAGCACGTGCATTCAAACTTTCAGTACGCCTTGGAAAAATGACACAGACACCATTGGGTCCGATATTGTTCTCATTAGTGGTGTCACGGATCACGCATTGATCCGTACGGATCACCCCTCACGGTTCGGCACACATGTGAACAGCGGATCAATTGCTTTTTTTTTTTTTTGTTTATTGCTGCAGACATGAGGCCATAATCCATTGTGGAAAACAAAGGATTTCAAAATATGGTTAAAGTGCTTGAGCCACGCTACAAAGTTCCCTCACGCACCTACTTCAGTATGAAGATCGTTCCAGGCCAGAGACAGCTCACTTCATCACGGCGGAGTGGTAGATTCAAAGTACGGTGCTGCAGACACGCCCCCTGTGTGAGAGTCACACAGCCACACATCTGGCTCTACCCTTTCCCCAGACAATGAAGATATTCTCATATTTTTGAAAAAAAAAGTGTATCTTAAATATTGTGGTTTTCATGTAAGACTATAGCCCAAAGTTCTTTGCTTTAGGTGTTCTTGAAGTTCTTTGATTAAAATATGGAAAGCAAAGTTAGATTTATCCACCCACCCTTTTCTTTGCTCCGAAAAATGATCCGATCCGTGACTCAAAAAACGTGATACGATCTGAACCGTGAGTTTTGTGATCCGATGCACCCCTAGTTCTCATGTACTCCTACTCGTAAAACTGCTCTGATGGAACGGCAACCGATACGACTACGGCACAGTGGTGTTAAATTTCAACAGTTGAGCCGATACTCAGTTGAACGATAGCCTGATGCATGAACAGGTTAAATCCATCATTTATCACCAGCCGCAGTGCATGCACAAAACAGGAAGTCCCCCAGCAAGTCTCCACCACATCATTTAGTTTCGCTGCCAGGTTGACAGCTGGGTGTCTGCCTGGCATACTCTGTCAGGGTGTCAGCCAGTGTATTGCAAGCCCGCCGCAATGTTGACGAGTGTCCGGTCGAGATTGAGAGTGTGAGTGACGATGAGCACTAAGTCAGCAGTAACGTTACAGCTGTGAATGTATCAGTGTAGTGTGTGTGCAGTTTGTCGGTGATTAAATGCTACAACTGCTCAAGACCCGTGAGAAGACCCAAGCTGAGTTCTCATGTCTTGCTGGTCAGCCAGCTGGGGATCAAAGTGAAGGCGGCTAGTCCCGAAGTTAGTAACAGCCACTGAAGGTGGGCTGACATTTTAGATCAGACCTGGGCATTGTACGGCCCGCGGGCCATATCCGGCCCGTTGGCGGGACATCAATGGGAATTTTCAAAGGTATTGTAATGATATTATTAAGTACTCTTATCAGTTTTGGCAAATACCCAAATAAAGCTACTAAAAGTGGTATCGGTGAATTCCTACTTAAAAGCCCTCTTAGACGCGTTAGCCTGTTTTCATAGAACTAAGGTTACAATTTATAACTACTAACCTTCCTACTTTTGGATTATCCAAAAATCCCCAAAAATTTATCATCATGAATATTGCACAATTTGTACATGTAACGCTCATATTTTTACCAATCAGAGAAACTAACAGTGTGGAGCTTCTCTCAGAGCACAAAAATAGGCCTCAGAAATCATCTGCCCTGAGGGGTAAATAGTCTGCAGCTTTTCAGTCCAACCATTTCCAGGGCCTTGTTAATTGTCTGCATCATTTTGCTATTGTGATAAATGTTTTCAGAGTATAACTTCATGCCTCCCCTAAGCATTTAACACACTACCATTTAAGTGTTGGACCTCCAAAAAGTGGCCCAGGTGACTTTACTGATTAACGCAGCAAAACGTATTTTAACATGACATAATCATGGTTTGGAATGATTACCTCCAGGCTCCCATAGCATATGGTTGTCCATATCTGGTCCGACATGATTACAATATATCGAATAATTCTGTGAATAGCATTTACTAAACCACTGATATGTACCGGTTTTTGTTTCTTCAGTTAAATAGGGTGGAAAACAAATCAATAAATCAATACAATCAATACTTCATCTGAATCTGAAATAGTTGTGGATAAATATGCTGCTCAGCTTGTAAAAACGTGTGCTACTCAATGTGCATGAACATATGAACCTGATATCTTCTAAAGATTCTGGAGGTAAATATGGTTTTGATGTACTAGTCCTTTACTTTGAATATGGTTTTATAATGTAATGCTACTGCATTTGACAGTTTAATTACACTATATTTACATGTTAACAGCTATAGTTGTTAATATATTCAGAAAATCAACTTTACATTAATAACTCCAGTAAGCCTGTAATATAAAATGCATTGCTGAACACACTTTGTTGCAACACAGAAGTCGCAGCCATGTTGCAACTCCTGAATTGTCTACAGGCGTTAACTTACAAATAGTATATTTTTCTTCATAGTACAATATATAGAGAGTATTTCACTTTAAGAAAACAGGTTTTCTAAACTGTATGTTCTTATAAATACACTTTCAATAACAGACAGACAAAACCACAAAAACATTAGGGTAAATGTTTCCCAATAGAGACCTATACTCAATATAAGAAGACTAAAATACAATGTTAATCTCCTGCGCGCAACTAAAGTGCTGTGAAAATCCTTTTGCAAGTTTCTGCATGAGAGGCAGTCAAATGTGAAGAGTTAAAGCTGCTCAGAGTGGCTAACAGCACTGAAGGCTAAAAATCCCATTTCCATCTGGATTTGATTTAAAAATGTAAACACACTTTGTTGCAACACAGAAACCCCAGCCATGTTGCAACTCCTGAATTGTCTACAGGCATTATCTAATCCCTAAAACATTCAACGAGTTGCTCAAGTTCTTTTTCTCTTTCTTACTTAGTCTGCCTCTTGCCCCTTCACTTTTCCTTGAATATTTTTCCAACTCAAGATAACCTTAGTTGCATTTGATTTGAATATATTTTGATATAAGTCATGCAGACAAATAAATAAATGTTATTAATGAAGGGGTGGCAGATATCCCTGTACCTCCCCATTCTTCTCTCCTCTGGGATCTGGCTCAATCTCAAGACTGTTTTTGGCTATTAGGTCCTTGGTGTTCTCAGCTGAATGGCTCTTTTATCAGCCACTATGACTTTTTTTCTCCTTCTCGCCGCCTAGCTCAGTGTGAGAGGGGTTTGGGGGTGCTCTCTCCCCCCCCCCCCCCCCCCCCCTTTCCCATGCTCCATTTCTTCCCCCTTTCCTCCCCTCTGCTCTTCTCTCCTGGAGGGACTGCCATCCAGTCCGTGCAGATGACCTGCATCATCATCATCAGCACCACAGCAAATTAATTTATTCTCCTTCAAGTTTCCCGAGACGGCCACCAACTCCTACTTGTCGTTACAGTGACACATGGCTAGCTAAGTTCCTCTCACTTTGGCTGATGCACGCCACAGGGCTGATGATGAATGGGGAGACATGACTGATCACGTATGAGGATAGAGACTGTGACACTCAGGGAGAATCAGCAAGGTTATGACAGCCAAAGTTGAAGGCCATCCAAGGCAATTACTGCACGTGTTGCAGATATGAAGGAAGATTGATTAGAGGTAAATGTCATGTATTCACCATCTGTAATGTTGGTGACTCATTATGTAAATGATGTAGTGTTTAGCCCGGTAACTGTGTATATTGCATAATCCTACATTGTTCAATTAGACAGTAACCATTAGGATGCAGACCTATTCATGTATTCACACACAAATCCATGTACACAAAGAAATATGCACACGTTCACACAGGAATATGTCGAGAAAATTATGAAATGTTTTAGAAAAGGAATGTGCTTATTAGATGCCAATTATCCATGCAGTGTCATCTGTATACGAACACGCACTTTGACTGAACCTGTAAACATTGGGGATGGTGATTTCAACCAATAAGGAGCTCAACATCTCAATGTGAGAATCTACCAGTTTTTTTTTTTTTTTAATTTAAGTACTTTGAATTATTGATTAAATAGAGGCTCCATTTCACGAGGGAGTGGGGGAATGTAGCAAAGAATTCTGTTTTCCATAATGTCCAGTACATCACACTGTACTATGCCACACTTTCAGTACACTTTTTGTTTGGTAATTGAGAGCAGATTATATCTCAGAACATGTTGATAAAAGTTCACCCAAAATGAAGGTTTTTTCTATTAGTTGCAGTCTTAATGAATTCACACTGATACTAGCCTCCATCATCCATGAAATATATCCTATTCAGCATTTTGGTCACAAATATAACTACATGACATCTTTCATTCTTTTAGATGATATTGCAAAACATCAATGAGAAATCATACGAGTGTGGTTTTAATGTTGATAAAAGGTAATTCAAAATGCAGGCTATTTTTAGGACCAGTTAATTAGCATTGCATTTTCCTTCTCGGGCTGAAAACAGCTTGAAGAGACAAATAATTAAGTGTTCTATTTTTGCTCTACTATTTGTAGCTCCTTCCAGACTTAATTGCGGCTAATTTGGCAGTGCTGTGAGTATTGATAATTAGTGAGGTGACACACCTTTTCAAGGCAGCCAGAAGAAACATCAAAATGGCAGCTCATCACAACTGATGAATGTGAAACATGTTTCCACAACTAATAAAGTCTTGTGATCAAAATAGTGGCATGAGACTGGATATTAGATATAGTATTTCAGATACATAAATATGTTTCATTGCTCTAAACAAAAGAAAAACATGACAATAAATTTGAACTACTAAATATAATGAATTATAAAATGCTAATAGTGACAAACTGCATAATTACCATCTGCTAGCATTAGCCGGGTTAAAGGAAATGCTGGGAAGGAAGGATTGCTGGAAGATTCGGGTAATTTTATACTTTGAAGTCAAAATTGTTTTTGCTTTATGAGCCACTGAGCAACTTTCATTGGATTGAACAGGGCGCTGTCTCCGACACGGTATCCAGGTCTCATTATACATCCATGGTACCGGGCTGCACAGACAGCTAACGCAATATTGTTTGTTAACTGGCAGGTAATGGTGTGAAGGCATTATATATTTTAAGGGGGAAATTGTCACAATTAGTGAGTATGTCACAGGATAACACACATTACATTTTTATTTGGCCCAATACCATTTCAAGTTCTTTAAAAATTGGTATCTGATGAAAAGGGACTCCGATAAAATACTTACATTTACTTAAATATTGATTAAACATGTATCTGACACATTGAAATAACAGCTATACTACAAAACCTGGTACACCTTATATTCCAGAAGCTACTTGAACCAACCTGGTTGAAAATTATAAAGTTAAGCATCAATTATTGATAAGATATGAATGAAAGTTTAACTGGGAGAAGGCAAAAGCTAGAGAGTAGATGTATCACCCTGTAGGAGTTGTGGAAACTACAGAAACACTCAGTCCACTTGTGGTGGAACAGTGGGGTTAAAGAGCAGGGGTTCTTCACTCACACACAATCTTTGACGAGTGCAGAGGAGTTTTATTTTGGCCTTCTATCAAGTTACAGAATTAACATTAATAACAGCTGGTATGACCAGCCTCAGGCACCATTTGTCATTTTAACCATTGAAAGCCACCGTCAGCGACGGTCAGCACCGGTTAAATATGGGAAACCGCTACCTTAATGTCATGTACACTTTACTTTGCTAATGATAATTAGCGCCAGAGTGTAGAAATTCATGTATTTGGCTAACCTCAGTGTCTGAACTTGGAGTAACTCACGGGGGCGCCCAAATCATTTTTCACATTGACACATTCTAATTTTCACTCACATATGCATATGCTCACACTTTAGAGCCCAGCTGTGGGAAAGATTGCATTTTGATCTGCTTTATTTGGCTAGTACATTAAAATATGCCTGGATCAAACTTAGTGGCTCGGATAAGCTCAAAATCTTCACATGCGCCAACAATTAAGACATAGAGCTGAAAAATAATCTCAAGGCAAATGCTCACCCCCAAAATTAATTAAAACAATCTTCAGTGCGAGAAAAAAAAAAGCAGTGTTATGTACAGAGATTATTCTACTTGACACCAGCTGTGAATGTCTGATCTCCAGTGGTTTAACTTCCCTTTTTGCTGCAGTGATGTAAATGTGTACCACAGGGTGTGACAGTGCACTACGACTTCACTGTTGGTAAAGTGTGGTAAAGTTACACTCTATTACTTCCTCATCTGTCAGAGGACAGTGTTTTGTTGTATTGCCACGCAAAAACATAACGACAATGTCCATCTTTGTAAAGTAGGACAAGGTGTACACCCGAAATTATGTTTTGCATCCAGCTCAGCTCCTCGGTTTATAATTACCAATCCTTCCCTGCAGCCTGTTGACTTTCTCTGCGGTTGAAGTGCCACAAGCATATTTCATGCAATTTACCTCCTGAATAATTTCTAATTGATTGGAAATGAGGAACAACACACGTTGATGTATTGTTATAGTGTGGGACACTTTTAGGTAGTAAATTTATGGGCTTCACTGTTGGGGAGGTAATGTCGTTCGTATTTCCTGGTGTCAATTCATGCCAATAGCAGTGCAGCTGTGCACATTCCCCCAGTCAGAAGGTTAGCATAATGCCAGCGCTATCTGTCATTTAACACCGTGGCTGAAATGGGAAGATGGAGAAGCAAGGGATCAGTGTTTACCCACCTGGCCAATTAGAAGACAGAGAAACCTACAAGATGGAGTCTGCCTCCAGGAGCAGGTACTAGTTGCTGTTATGGCACTCAGCAGTTGCTAGGCAACACCATCTATCTGTTATTGAGCAAACTTGTTGTGGTGTATGACTATTATATGTATACATCACTGGTAATCTCTGCACTTCACTTGTGTTGAAAAAAAAAGAGGAATGTGTGAGGTTTGATATATTTTTGCAGTGCGTCTGAAATCGATCACCTCGGACTGAGTGAGGCCAAAGTAGTGTAAATACATTTCCAATCAGCAGGAACAGGATAGTATGAGGCTCTCTGTATAGAAGTGAACGCTACGGGGCAAACGGCACATTTTAAAGGGAGCACAGATTTATCAGCAGCTTCTAAATTGTCCAACACTTCAGATTTAAGCGATAAATCTTATGTGAAATTCCAGGTAACAGCGCGTAGTGCGTTGTAGTTTGTTAAATGAAAGATGAGCTGTGGGTTTCTGTAAGGATTTGATATATGCACCGCTTGGCAGGGGATGCGGCGTAAGCAGAAATGATGAGAGCATTGACACCTTGGCATACATCACATGGGGAGTCGCAACACCCCAAAGAATCTATTTCAAATTAAATACCTACTTGATGTCGATTACAACACTATTTTACATGATGAAAACAAAACTCTTTCACTTATTATTAGTAGCATATTAGCATTTCTTTATTAAAAGCTAATTGGTTTACATGCACTTTTAGGTAGTAGCACTCGTAAATATTTTTTATTTAAAAAACATTTTTTTTCCAAGGAAACAAAAGACAGACATAACATACATCAACATCTCAGCTTCAGACTATTGGCTAAACGCAACTATTAAATAAACATTGTGTGATCTTTATCATGTATATTTTATACATGATATTTTATCAACTTTTAAATTGAGTAGTTGAGTCTTACGTAATATAAATGTGAATGCAATCACACTGAATTGAATAATGTCTCTGTAATGCTGCTGACAATGAGACTTTGCCTGCAGAAATAAATACAAATTATTGCAGGCATATATTACAGACACTTAAAATTCTGGATTAATGCACAAATTTTAATATCAGAGTTGGGCTGCTTGCATTATACAGAGAGA
>NW_022280057.1:1691197-1694186 GCF_004355925.1 Anarrhichthys ocellatus
AGAGAGAGAGAGAGAGAGAGAGAGAGAGAGAGAGAGAGAGAGAGAGATGAGGGCAAGTAGCCAAATCATGTCTATTAGTGCCGCATTTTCCCAGATCCTCAGCATGAAAGCTACACTCCTTAACCAATGCATTTTTCTCTGTATATGTAATTATTTCATTAAATATTATATCAGTCCTGCAGCCTACTGCTGCTTGGTTCAAAGGAAGTTTGGTATCATGGCCTAGAGCCCGAATCGCATGCACACACCAACATTGCTCTCCTCTCTCTTTTCTTTCTTTCTCTTTCTCTCTCACTCACTCAGGCAGTCCAGCAGTGCCAGTTTTGCCCCAGGCTGACTGATCACAGGAAGGAGCAACATTTTTGAATTCAGTGGAGAATTGAGTCACACAGTCCCAGCATCAGGCTCCATGCGTTACACAGCTTTGCTGTTTTTCACTATCGCAGGCCGCTATGATTCAAATGGAATTTTAATGGCCTACTCTGCTAAAACCGCATCATTGTCTTCTCCTATTTGTTTCTGGATTTGTCTCCTGCATGATAATGCTCTTGGTGATCACTTTGGTATTTGCTTAGTCGTTTCATGCCAGGTATGCTAGTGGTCCACTAACAGATCCTTGTGTAAAAATACAAAAAAGCAATATATGATTTCTGGGACTACCACATTATGTCAAACAATACAGTACTGTGTTATCCTCATACAATGCTGCATAAATAGAGTTGAGTAATTTAATCCAAAATGGATTTTTCTGTTTCATATTGTTCAATTGACTAATTATCAGTACTGGCCCCGTAGACAGGGAATTATGTATTTCGCTAAAATAAAAATTTTAAATTAAAGAAAAATCTATAACAAAACTGACATGATTATGCATGTGGATACCCCATGTATCTTTCAAATCCCATAAACATCATCATCATTATCAGCAGGACCAATATAGTACCATAGCATTAATTTCTTCTCAAATATGTGAAATACCAGATTTTATAAAGTGTTACATTGAGGATGGATCAGCGTATAGATCCGCCATATCCTTCCCCCCGACAATGGCATATTATGGTGCCAAAAGAAATTAAATTGTAGGTGAAAACTTCAGCCATAGTAACCTTTAGAAACCCGAAGGAAATTACAATTCCTGTATTATGCAGGTATTGACATTCTCAACCAGCTGCCGAGCATGGATGAGTTGTAATACCTTGAGGAGCTCACCTATTTATATTCATAGTCGTTCCCATACAGGAGGGGGCAGTGCAGTGAACCTCTCTTGACTTCAGCCAGCGGAGGGATTCAGAGAGAGAACAGTAGATGGATAAAGTGAAAGTTTAAACCCAGGGCTTATGCACACAGAGACCATAATCCTGACAAAATCTCCCTGCAGTATCCTTCACAATCAACTTAAGGAGATGACCTTGGGTTATACTTTCGGTCACATTCACTATAGTCAAGGATGTGTTAAACAAGCAACTTAATCAATGGGTAGAAGTCAATTCCAAAGGTTTAAAACACTGAGAAAAGTGTCAATATATAGGTAACTGACTAACGTTATACTATCTAAAATTCCACACAGTTGCCAGTTGATTCAGTAGGCTGTACGATTGACTTCCTACCTGTTTTGTCTGCTTGTTTTCCATGTTGTTTTCATGCAAAGTTTGGGCGGGAGACGTGCAAATGAGTTTCATGCGTGTTATGCAAATTATTTCATTTTGCATGAAAATAAATTCTCCTTTTCTTCTCTTCTCTCCCACCAGCACAGACACATGACACCCATGGATAGAAAATGGGGTTTGATTCCACACAATGTTCCTCGTCTAAGCTGTGTGGGCAGATCGTGTGTCTCTAAATGAAGTGTTTTTGGATATCCCTGCTCCTAGACTATTTGTAGTCCTATTTCCCCCCTCCCTCCATTCAATAACCAAGCCAAGATCAGGTACACACCAACACTCATATATTCTTGATAGGATTCAGCATTCGCCGACTTATCGAACATCTATTTGACACACAAAGGTAATGGAGAGCGCATTTAATCACAGAAACAAACAAATTAACCTTTAAATACCAGCAGGGGCATTTAAGTGCTGGTTACACTCGTATATCTATTAGAACTCTGGTCTCTCGCTGTCTCTCACACACACAATCAACCCCCCACCCCTAATACCTCCTTGCTGTTGGCTGTAGCTGTGAAGCGAGGTGAGCCTGTATGTGGGACATCACAGAGCTCATTAATGTGGCGATGCAATCAAATCAGGTCAGATGGATGCATTGGTTCTTACTGCCTAGAGGAGGGATGTGATAGCCAGCTCAGAAATGCCTTATAATAAGTTAATTAGACATTCACTTACTGGTCCTGCAGCTATTCTATCACTTGATAGTTCCTTGATAGGGTTTGAGTCTTGAAAATTGAGTGTCACATACTAGTGCCTTATCAGCCCAGTGAAGTAATATTCCTCATTAGAATTAGAAACAGCCCGCTTCCTGACTTGGAATTTGACCATCTGCAACAATCATAAATAAACCAATTTGCAACCAATTTAGTAAAGATTGAAACATTTATTAAGAGTTTAACTATTGGGATTCTTCTGATTCTTCTATTCTATATTTTATGAATTGAGTGGGGATATAGCTGTTTGAAGCCAAGTGCTGGATATACTATATACACACTCATTTCAAAAAAAGAGGTATTTTGTGTGTTTTGTTTTTTCCCATCTCGAGGATGACTGGATGCAGGTTTTAATAACATAGCGATTCAAAGATGAATTTTCTTGCCCACAGTTTGAGCAGTAAAATGTTCAGTATTATTCTTTGAAGACCTGCCAAGGTTGTACCCTGCCTCACACTCAATGCATTTTGGGATAGGCTCCAGCCCCCCGCGACATTAAACAGAGTAAGTGGATATAGAAAACGGATGAATGTATATAGTTAATGTAACAGTAACATATTTTCCGTCTCTCTCTCTCTCTCTCTCTCTCTCTCTCTCTCTCTCTCTCTCTCT